>NW_028154462.1:0-52597 GCF_965231275.1 Zosterops lateralis
GCCAGAAGGCAAGAAAGCAAGAAAGCAAGAAAGCAAGAAAGAAAGCAAGCAAGAAAGAAAGCAAGAAAGAAAGCAAGAAAGCAAGAAAGAACGAAAGAGAGAGAGAGTCCTGGTGTTGTCATTACTAGCATCTGGAGCTTGACTGGAATCTGATGTTTGCTGCCCCCGGCAGTGCCCAGACGTGGCAGTTTCCAGGGCCTGGTGTCCTGGTCCAGGCAATTGGCAGCACCTGCAGTGCCTAGGTGGTACCTTTGCCAGCACCGGTGCCAGGCAGCTGGGCCAATTTCCTGCTGCTGGGGCCCTCGGGAGCCTGGCCGAGCAGGAAAGGTGAGGCTGAGGCAGGAGATCTCCTTGCGGCTGCAGCAAAGGCCGGGTGCACACACACCTTGCCGGCGCTGTGCCCTGGGCCAAGTAGGATTGTGGCCCAGGGGCTGCGCCTAACTTTCTTCTGGCAGGCAGCTTGTGAACATGGAGTGTGGAGAAGGCAGAGGTGACTGTCAGCTTTGTGCAGTCCTAGCAAAGGATGCTGCCTGTGAAGCAGCCTGGGAGCAGGCTTGACGGGCCAGCAGCGGCCAATTGAGAGGCCTTTTCTTCCCTGCGGGCTGAGGCCCTGAGCCTTGCCCTTTGCCAGGGCCCGTGAGTGCCTGCCCAGGGGCCTTTTGCACAGGGGTGAGAGAAGTGCTGCTGCAAGGCTGTCCTCAAGCTACTTTTGCTGCAGATGGAGCTGAGGACTGCTGATTGCTTGCAGTCTCAGGTGCTGTTTGTGTGCAGGTGGAAGTGCTGAGGGAGGGAGCAGCTCAGCTGGGGGCCAAGAAGTCTTCTTCTTTTGGCGGTTTTTGTTTCTTTCTTTGAACGACTCCCCCCTAGCAGCTCTGGGCGGGGCTGAGTAAGTGTATCTGAAACAGGCCTGTGGCACTGTGGGGGTGGCCAAGGTGATTTTCCTCGAGCTGTGTGCAGAGAAATAAATGCCCATCAGTCCCAGCCAGAGCAGTTCAGTGGCCGGTCAGTTTTGTTGCTTAGACGCAGCTCAGGACGCTTCCCTTTGGGCGTCTCCAGGGAGGTAACGCTGGGGCTGGCACGGCTGTGGTGTCACAAAGAGGGGGAATGTTTTGCTGCCCCCATTGTGATGTCACAAAGAGGGGGAGCACAGGGGCTGCAATGGCTGTGGTGTCACAAAGAGGGGGAATGTTGTGCTGCCCCCATTGTGATGTCACAAAGAGGGGGAGCACAGGGGCTGCAATGGCTGTGGTGTCACAAAGAGGGGGAATGTTTTGCTGCCCCCATTGTGATGTCACAATGAGGGGGAGCACAGGGGCTGCAATGGCTGTGGTGTCACAAAGAGGGGGAATGTTGTGCTGCCCCCATTGTGATGTCACAATGAGGGGGAACGCTGGGGCTGGCACGGCTGTGGTGTCACAAAGAGTGGGAATGTTGTGCTGCCCCCATTGTGATGTCACAAAGAGGAGGAACACAGGGGCTGCAATGGCTGTGGTGTCACAGAGTGGGAATGCAGGGGGTGCCGTGGTCTTTCTTTTAGTAAGTTTGGATCCTTGAAGTGTTTTGTAGGCCGTGTCAGTTTAATTGGGAGGGCTAAGGAAAAAGTGCGGAGGTGTGGAGGACTGAGGTGAAGTTGCAGGGATTTGGAAAGGGGGAGGAAAAGAAAGCCAGAAAGCAAGAAAGCAAGAAAGAAAGCAAGAAAGCAAGAAAGCAAGAAAGAAAGCAAGAAAGAAAGCAAGAAAGAAAGCAAGAAAGCAAGAAAGAAAGAAAGAGAGAGAGAGTCCTGGTGTTGTCATTACTAGCATCTGGAGCTTGACTGGAATCTGATGTTTGCTGCCCCCGGCAGTGCCCAGACGTGGCAGTTTCCAGGGCCTGGTGTCCTGGTCCAGGCAATTGGCAGCACCTGCAGTGCCTAGGTGGTACCTTTGCCGGCACCGGTGCCAGGCAGCTGGGCCAATTTCCTGCTGCTGGGGCCCTCGGGAGCCTGGCCGAGCAGGAAAGGTGAGGCTGAGGCAGGAGATCTCCTTGCGGCTGCAGCAAAGGCCGGGTGCACACACACCTTGCCGGCGCTGTGCCCTGGGCCAAGTAGGATTGTGGCCCAGGGGCTGCGCCTAACTTTCTTCTGGCAGGCAGCTTGTGAACATGGAGTGTGGAGAAGGCAGAGGTGACTGTCAGCTTTGTGCAGTCCTAGCAAAGGATGCTGCCTGTGAAGCAGCCTGGGAGCAGGCTTGACGGGCCAGCAGCGGCCAATTGAGAGGCCTTTTCTTCCCTGCGGGCTGAGGCCCTGAGCCTTGCCCTTTGCCAGGGCCCGTGAGTGCCTGCCCAGGGGCCTTTTGCACAGGGGTGAGAGAAGTGCTGCTGCAAGGCTGTCCTCAAGCTACTTTTGCTGCAGATGGAGCTGAGGACTGCTGATTGCTTGCAGTCTCAGGTGCTGTTTGTGTGCAGGTGCAAGTGCTGAGGGAGGGAGCAGCTCAGCTGGGGGCCAAGAAGTCTTCTTCTTTTGGCGGTTTTTGTTTCTTTCTTTGAACGACTCCCCCCTAGCAGCTCTGGGCGGGGCTGAGTAAGTGTATCTGAAACAGGCCTGTGGCACTGTGGGGGTGGCCAAGGTGATTTTCCTCGAGCTGTGTGCAGAGAAATAAATGCCCATCAGTCCCAGCCAGAGCAGTTCAGTGGCCGGTCAGTTTTGTTGCTTAGACGCAGCTCAGGACGCTTCCCTTTGGGCGTCTCCAGGGAGGTAACGCTGGGGCTGGCACGGCTGTGGTGTCACAAAGAGGGGGAATGTTTTGCTGCCCCCATTGTGATGTCACAAAGAGGGGGAGCACAGGGGCTGCAATGGCTGTGGTGTCACAAAGAGGGGGAATGTTGTGCTGCCCCCATTGTGATGTCACAATGAGGGGGAACGCTGGGGCTGGCACGGCTGTGGTGTCACAAAGAGTGGGAATGTTGTGCTGCCCCCATTGTGATGTCACAAAGAGGAGGAACACAGGGGCTGCAATGGCTGTGGTGTCACAAAGAGTGGGAATGCAGGGGGTGCCATGGTCTTTCTTTTAGTAAGTTTGGATCCTTGAAGTGTTTTGTAGGCCGTGTCAGTTTAATTGGGAGGGCTAAGGAAAAAGTGCGGAGGTGTGGAGGACTGAGGTGAAGTTGCAGGGATTTGGAAAGGGGGAGGAAAAGAAAGCCAGAAAGCAAGAAAGCAAGAAAGAAAGCAAGAAAGCAAGAAAGCAAGAAAGAAAGCAAGAAAGAAAGCAAGAAAGAAAGCAAGAAAGCAAGAAAGAAAGCAAGAAAGAAAGCAAGAAAGAAAGAAAGAAAGAAAGAGAGAGAGAGTCCTGGTGTTGTCATTACTAGCATCTGGAGCTTGACTGGAATCTGATGTTTGCTGCCCCCGGCCGTGCCCAGACGTGGCAGTTTCCAGGGCCTGGTGTCCTGGTCCAGGCAATTGGCAGCACCTGCAGTGCCTAGGTGGTACCTTTGCCGGCACCGGTGCCAGGCAGCTGGGCCAATTTCCTGCTGCTGGGGCCCTCGGGAGCCTGGCCGAGCAGGAAAGGTGAGGCTGAGGCAGGAGATCTCCTTGCGGCTGCAGCAAAGGCCGGGTGCACACACACCTTGCCGGCGCTGTGCCCTGGGCCAAGTAGGATTGTGGCCCAGGGGCTGCGCCTAACTTTCTTCTGGCAGGCAGCTTGTGAACATGGAGTGTGGAGAAGGCAGAGGTGACTGTCAGCTTTGTGCAGTCCTAGCAAAGGATGCTGCCTGTGAAGCAGCCTGGGAGCAGGCTTGACGGGCCAGCAGCGGCCAATTGAGAGGCCTTTTCTTCCCTGCGGGCGGAGGCCCTGAGCCTTGCCCTTTGCCAGGGCCCGTGAGTGCCTGCCCAGGGGCCTTTTGCACAGGGGTGAGAGAAGTGCTGCTGCAAGGCTGTCCTCAAGCTACTTTTGCTGCAGATGGAGCTGAGGACTGCTGATTGCTTGCAGTCTCAGGTGCTGTTTGTGTGCAGGTGCAAGTGCTGAGGGAGGGAGCAGCTCAGCTGGGGGCCAAGAAGTCTTCTTCTTTTGGCGGTTTTTGTTTCTTTCTTTGAACGACTCCCCCCTAGCAGCTCTGGGCGGGGCTGAGTAAGTGTATCTGAAACAGGCCTGTGGCACTGTGGGGGTGGCCAAGGTGATTTTCCTCGAGCTGTGTGCAGAGAAATAAATGCCCATCAGTCCCAGCCAGAGCAGTTCAGTGGCCGGTCAGTTTTGTTGCTTAGACGCAGCTCAGGACGCTTCCCTTTGGGCGTCTCCAGGGAGGTAACGCTGGGGCTGGCACGGCTGTGGTGTCACAAAGAGGGGGAATGTTTTGCTGCCCCCATTATGATGTCACAAAGAGGAGGAACACAGGGGCTGCAATGGCTGTGGTGTCACAAAGAGGGGGAATGTTGTGCTGCCCCCATTGTGATGTCACAAAGAGGGGGAACACAGGGGCTGCAATGGCTGTGGTGTCACAAAGAGGGGGAATGTTTTGCTGCCCCCATTGTGATGTCACAAAGAGGGGGAACACAGGGGCTGCAATGGCTGTGGTGTCACAAAGAGGGGGAATGTTTTGCTGCCCCCATTGTGATGTCACAAAGAGGGGGAGCACAGGGGCTGCAATGGCTGTGGTGTCACAAAGAGGGGGAATGTTTTGCTGCCCCCATTGTGATGTCACAAAGAGGGGGAGCACAGGGGCTGCAATGGCTGTGGTGTCACAAAGAGGGGGAATGTTGTGCTGCCCCCATTGTGATGTCACAAAGAGGGGGAACGCTGGGGCTGCAATGGCTGTGGTGTCACAAAGAGGGGGAATGTTGTGCTGCCCCCATTGTGATGTCACAAAGAGGAGGAACACAGGGGCTGCAATGGCTGTGGTGTCACAGAGTGGGAATGCAGGGGGTGCCGTGGTCTTTCTTTTAGTAAGTTTGGATCCTTGAAGTGTTTTGTAGGCCGTGTCAGTTTAATTGGGAGGGCTAAGGAAAAAGTGCGGAGGTGTGGAGGACTGAGGTGAAGTTGCAGGGATTTGGAAAGGGGGAGGAAAAGAAAGCCAGAAGGCAAGAAAGCAAGAAAGCAAGAAAGCAAGAAAGAAAGCAAGCAAGAAAGAAAGCAAGAAAGAAAGCAAGAAAGCAAGAAAGAAAGAAAGAGAGAGAGAGTCCTGGTGTTGTCATTACTAGCATCTGGAGCTTGACTGGAATCTGATGTTTGCTGCCCCCGGCAGTGCCCAGACGTGGCAGTTTCCAGGGCCTGGTGTCCTGGTCCAGGCAATTGGCAGCACCTGCAGTGCCTAGGTGGTACCTTTGCCGGCACCGGTGCCAGGCAGCTGGGCCAATTTCCTGCTGCTGGGGCCCTCGGGAGCCTGGCCGAGCAGGAAAGGTGAGGCTGAGGCAGGAGATCTCCTTGCGGCTGCAGCAAAGGCCGGGTGCACACACACCTTGCCGGCGCTGTGCCCTGGGCCAAGTAGGATTGTGGCCCAGGGGCTGCGCCTAACTTTCTTCTGGCAGGCAGCTTGTGAACATGGAGTGTGGAGAAGGCAGAGGTGACTGTCAGCTTTGTGCAGTCCTAGCAAAGGATGCTGCCTGTGAAGCAGCCTGGGAGCAGGCTTGACGGGCCAGCAGCGGCCAATTGAGAGGCCTTTTCTTCCCTGCGGGCGGAGGCCCTGAGCCTTGCCCTTTGCCAGGGCCCGTGAGTGCCTGCCCAGGGGCCTTTTGCACAGGGGTGAGAGAAGTGCTGCTGCAAGGCTGTCCTCAAGCTACTTTTGCTGCAGATGGAGCTGAGGACTGCTGATTGCTTGCAGTCTCAGGTGCTGTTTGTGTGCAGGTGGAAGTGCTGAGGGAGGGAGCAGCTCAGCTGGGGGCCAAGAAGCCTTCTTCTTTTGGCGGTTTTTGTTTCTTTCTTTGAACGACTCCCCCCTAGCAGCTCTGGGCGGGGCTGAGTAAGTGTATCTGAAACAGGCCTGTGGCACTGTGGGGGTGGCCAAGGTGATTTTCCTCGAGCTGTGTGCAGAGAAATAAATGCCCATCAGTCCCAGCCAGAGCAGTTCAGTGGCCGGTCAGTTTTGTTGCTTAGACGCAGCTCAGGACGCTTCCCTTTGGGCGTCTCCAGGGAGGTAACGCTGGGGCTGGCACGGCTGTGGTGTCACAAAGAGGGGGAATGTTTTGCTGCCCCCATTGTGATGTCACAAAGAGGGGGAGCACAGGGGCTGCAATGGCTGTGGTGTCACAAAGAGGGGGAATGTTTTGCTGCCCCCATTGTGATGTCACAAAGAGGGGGAGCACAGGGGCTGCAATGGCTGTGGTGTCACAAAGAGGGGGAATGTTTTGCTGCCCCCATTGTGATGTCACAAAGAGGGGGAGCACAGGGGCTGCAATGGCTGTGGTGTCACAAAGAGGGGGAATGTTGTGCTGCCCCCATTGTGATGTCACAATGAGGGGGAACGCTGGGGCTGCAATGGCTGTGGTGTCACAAAGAGGGGGAATGTTGTGCTGCCCCCATTGTGATGTCACAAAGAGGAGGAACACAGGGGCTGCAATGGCTGTGGTGTCACAGAGTGGGAATGCAGGGGGTGCCGTGGTCTTTCTTTTAGTAAGTTTGGATCCTTGAAGTGTTTTGTAGGCCGTGTCAGTTTAATTGGGAGGGCTAAGGAAAAAGTGCGGAGGTGTGGAGGACTGAGGTGAAGTTGCAGGGATTTGGAAAGGGGGAGGAAAAGAAAGCCAGAAAGCAAGAAAGCAAGAAAGCAAGAAAGCAAGAAAGAAAGCAAGAAAGAAAGCAAGAAAGAAAGCAAGAAAGCAAGAAAGAAAGAAAGAGAGAGAGAGTCCTGGTGTTGTCATTACTAGCATCTGGAGCTTGACTGGAATCTGATGTTTGCTGCCCCCGGCAGTGCCCAGACGTGGCAGTTTCCAGGGCCTGGTGTCCTGGTCCAGGCAATTGGCAGCACCTGCAGTGCCTAGGTGGTACCTTTGCCAGCACCGGTGCCAGGCAGCTGGGCCAATTTCCTGCTGCTGGGGCCTTCGGGAGCCTGGCCGAGCAGGAAAGGTGAGGCTGAGGCAGGAGATCTCCTTGCGGCTGCAGCAAAGGCCGGGTGCACACACACCTTGCCGGCGCTGTGCCCTGGGCCAAGTAGGATTGTGGCCCAGGGGCTGCGCCTAACTTTCTTCTGGCAGGCAGCTTGTGAACATGGAGTGTGGAGAAGGCAGAGGTGACTGTCAGCTTTGTGCAGTCCTAGCAAAGGATGCTGCCTGTGAAGCAGCCTGGGAGCAGGCTTGACGGGCCAGCAGCGGCCAATTGAGAGGCCTTTTCTTCCCTGCGGGCTGAGGCCCTGAGCCTTGCCCTTTGCCAGGGCCCGTGAGTGCCTGCCCAGGGGCCTTTTGCACAGGGGTGAGAGAAGTGCTGCTGCAAGGCTGTCCTCAAGCTACTTTTGCTGCAGATGGAGCTGAGGACTGCTGATTGCTTGCAGTCTCAGGTGCTGTTTGTGTGCAGGTGCAAGTGCTGAGGGAGGGAGCAGCTCAGCTGGGGGCCAAGAAGTCTTCTTCTTTTGGCGGTTTTTGTTTCTTTCTTTGAACGACTCCCCCCTAGCAGCTCTGGGCGGGGCTGAGTAAGTGTATCTGAAACAGGCCTGTGGCACTGTGGGGGTGGCCAAGGTGATTTTCCTCGAGCTGTGTGCAGAGAAATAAATGCCCATCAGTCCCAGCCAGAGCAGTTCAGTGGCCGGTCAGTTTTGTTGCTTAGACGCAGCTCAGGACGCTTCCCTTTGGGCGTCTCCAGGGAGGTAACGCTGGGGCTGGCACGGCTGTGGTGTCACAAAGAGGGGGAATGTTTTGCTGCCCCCATTGTGATGTCACAAAGAGGGGGAGCACAGGGGCTGCAATGGCTGTGGTGTCACAAAGAGGGGGAATGTTGTGCTGCCCCCATTGTGATGTCACAAAGAGGGGGAGCACAGGGGCTGCAATGGCTGTGGTGTCACAAAGAGGGGGAATGTTTTGCTGCCCCCATTGTGATGTCACAAAGAGGGGGAGCACAGGGGCTGCAATGGCTGTGGTGTCACAAAGAGGGGGAATGTTGTGCTGCCCCCATTGTGATGTCACAATGAGGGGGAACGCTGGGGCTGGCACGGCTGTGGTGTCACAAAGAGTGGGAATGTTGTGCTGCCCCCATTGTGATGTCACAAAGAGGAGGAACACAGGGGCTGCAATGGCTGTGGTGTCACAAAGAGTGGGAATGCAGGGGGTGCCATGGTCTTTCTTTTAGTAAGTTTGGATCCTTGAAGTGTTTTGTAGGCCGTGTCAGTTTAATTGGGAGGGCTAAGGAAAAAGTGCGGAGGTGTGGAGGACTGAGGTGAAGTTGCAGGGATTTGGAAAGGGGGAGGAAAAGAAAGCCAGAAAGCAAGAAAGCAAGAAAGAAAGCAAGAAAGCAAGAAAGCAAGAAAGAAAGCAAGAAAGAAAGCAAGAAAGAAAGCAAGAAAGCAAGAAAGAAAGCAAGAAAGAAAGCAAGAAAGAAAGAAAGAAAGAAAGAGAGAGAGAGTCCTGGTGTTGTCATTACTAGCATCTGGAGCTTGACTGGAATCTGATGTTTGCTGCCCCCGGCCGTGCCCAGACGTGGCAGTTTCCAGGGCCTGGTGTCCTGGTCCAGGCAATTGGCAGCACCTGCAGTGCCTAGGTGGTACCTTTGCCGGCACCGGTGCCAGGCAGCTGGGCCAATTTCCTGCTGCTGGGGCCCTCGGGAGCCTGGCCGAGCAGGAAAGGTGAGGCTGAGGCAGGAGATCTCCTTGCGGCTGCAGCAAAGGCCGGGTGCACACACACCTTGCCGGCGCTGTGCCCTGGGCCAAGTAGGATTGTGGCCCAGGGGCTGCGCCTAACTTTCTTCTGGCAGGCAGCTTGTGAACATGGAGTGTGGAGAAGGCAGAGGTGACTGTCAGCTTTGTGCAGTCCTAGCAAAGGATGCTGCCTGTGAAGCAGCCTGGGAGCAGGCTTGACGGGCCAGCAGCGGCCAATTGAGAGGCCTTTTCTTCCCTGCGGGCGGAGGCCCTGAGCCTTGCCCTTTGCCAGGGCCCGTGAGTGCCTGCCCAGGGGCCTTTTGCACAGGGGTGAGAGAAGTGCTGCTGCAAGGCTGTCCTCAAGCTACTTTTGCTGCAGATGGAGCTGAGGACTGCTGATTGCTTGCAGTCTCAGGTGCTGTTTGTGTGCAGGTGCAAGTGCTGAGGGAGGGAGCAGCTCAGCTGGGGGCCAAGAAGCCTTCTTCTTTTGGCGGTTTTTGTTTCTTTCTTTGAACGACTCCCCCCTAGCAGCTCTGGGCGGGGCTGAGTAAGTGTATCTGAAACAGGCCTGTGGCACTGTGGGGGTGGCCAAGGTGATTTTCCTCGAGCTGTGTGCAGAGAAATAAATGCCCATCAGTCCCAGCCAGAGCAGTTCAGTGGCCGGTCAGTTTTGTTGCTTAGACGCAGCTCAGGACGCTTCCCTTTGGGCGTCTCCAGGGAGGTAACGCTGGGGCTGGCACGGCTGTGGTGTCACAAAGAGGGGGAATGTTTTGCTGCCCCCATTGTGATGTCACAAAGAGGGGGAGCACAGGGGCTGCAATGGCTGTGGTGTCACAAAGAGGGGGAATGTTTTGCTGCCCCCATTGTGATGTCACAAAGAGGGGGAACACAGGGGCTGCAATGGCTGTGGTGTCACAAAGAGGGGGAATGTTTTGCTGCCCCCATTGTGATGTCACAAAGAGGGGGAACACAGGGGCTGCAATGGCTGTGGTGTCACAAAGAGGGGGAATGTTTTGCTGCCCCCATTGTGATGTCACAAAGAGGGGGAGCACAGGGGCTGCAATGGCTGTGGTGTCACAAAGAGGGGGAATGTTGTGCTGCCCCCATTGTGATGTCACAATGAGGGGGAACGCTGGGGCTGCAATGGCTGTGGTGTCACAAAGAGGGGGAATGTTGTGCTGCCCCCATTGTGATGTCACAAAGAGGAGGAACACAGGGGCTGCAATGGCTGTGGTGTCACAGAGTGGGAATGCAGGGGGTGCCGTGGTCTTTCTTTTAGTAAGTTTGGATCCTTGAAGTGTTTTGTAGGCCGTGTCAGTTTAATTGGGAGGGCTAAGGAAAAAGTGCGGAGGTGTGGAGGACTGAGGTGAAGTTGCAGGGATTTGGAAAGGGGGAGGAAAAGAAAGCCAGAAAGCAAGAAAGCAAGAAAGCAAGAAAGCAAGAAAGAAAGCAAGAAAGAAAGCAAGAAAGCAAGAAAGAAAGAAAGAGAGAGAGAGTCCTGGTGTTGTCATTACTAGCATCTGGAGCTTGACTGGAATCTGATGTTTGCTGCCCCCGGCAGTGCCCAGACGTGGCAGTTTCCAGGGCCTGGTGTCCTGGTCCAGGCAATTGGCAGCACCTGCAGTGCCTAGGTGGTACCTTTGCCGGCACCGGTGCCAGGCAGCTGGGCCAATTTCCTGCTGCTGGGGCCCTCGGGAGCCTGGCCGAGCAGGAAAGGTGAGGCTGAGGCAGGAGATCTCCTTGCGGCTGCAGCAAAGGCCGGGTGCACACACACCTTGCCGGCGCTGTGCCCTGGGCCAAGTAGGATTGTGGCCCAGGGGCTGCACCTAACTTTCTTCTGGCAGGCAGCTTGTGAACATGGAGTGTGGAGAAGGCAGAGGCGACTGTCAGCTTTGTGCAGTCCTAGCAAAGGATGCTGCCTGTGAAGCAGCCTGGGAGCAGGCTTGACGGGCCAGCAGCGGCCAATTGAGAGGCCTTTTCTTCCCTGCGGGCGGAGGCCCTGAGCCTTGCCCTTTGCCAGGGCCCGTGAGTGCCTGCCCAGGGGCCTTTTGCACAGGGGTGAGAGAAGTGCTGCTGCAAGGCTGTCCTCAAGCTACTTTTGCTGCAGATGGAGCTGAGGACTGCTGATTGCTTGCAGTCTCAGGTGCTGTTTGTGTGCAGGTGCAAGTGCTGAGGGAGGGAGCAGCTCAGCTGGGGGCCAAGAAGTCTTCTTCTTTTGGCGGTTTTTGTTTCTTTCTTTGAACGACTCCCCCCTAGCAGCTCTGGGCGGGGCTGAGTAAGTGTATCTGAAACAGGCCTGTGGCACTGTGGGGGTGGCCAAGGTGATTTTCCTCGAGCTGTGTGCAGAGAAATAAATGCCCATCAGTCCCAGCCAGAGCAGTTCAGTGGCCGGTCAGTTTTGTTGCTTAGACGCAGCTCAGGACGCTTCCCTTTGGGCGTCTCCAGGGAGGTAACGCTGGGGCTGGCACGGCTGTGGTGTCACAAAGAGGGGGAATGTTTTGCTGCCCCCATTGTGATGTCACAAAGAGGGGGAGCACAGGGGCTGCAATGGCTGTGGTGTCACAAAGAGGGGGAATGTTGTGCTGCCCCCATTGTGATGTCAAAAAGAGGGGGAGCACAGGGGCTGCAATGGCTGTGGTGTCACAAAGAGGGGGAATGTTTTGCTGCCCCCATTGTGATGTCACAAAGAGGGGGAGCGCAGGGGCTGCAATGGCTGTGGTGTCACAAAGAGGGGGAATGTTGTGCTGCCCCCATTGTGATGTCACAAAGAGGAGGAACACAGGGGCTGCAATGGCTGTGGTGTCACAGAGTGGGAATGCAGGGGGTGCCGTGGTCTTTCTTTTAGTAAGTTTGGATCCTTGAAGTGTTTTGTAGGCCGTGTCAGTTTAATTGGGAGGGCTAAGGAAAAAGTGCGGAGGTGTGGAGGACTGAGGTGAAGTTGCAGGGATTTGGAAAGGGGGAGGAAAAGAAAGCCAGAAAGCAAGAAAGCAAGAAAGAAAGCAAGAAAGCAAGAAAGCAAGAAAGAAAGCAAGAAAGAAAGCAAGAAAGAAAGCAAGAAAGCAAGAAAGAAAGCAAGAAAGAAAGCAAGAAAGAAAGAAAGAAAGAAAGAAAGAAAGAAAGAAAGAGAGAGAGAGTCCTGGTGTTGTCATTACTAGCATCTGGAGCTTGACTGGAATCTGATGTTTGCTGCCCCCGGCAGTGCCCAGACGTGGCAGTTTCCAGGGCCTGGTGTCCTGGTCCAGGCAATTGGCAGCACCTGCAGTGCCTAGGTGGTACCTTTGCCGGCACCGGTGCCAGGCAGCTGGGCCAATTTCCTGCTGCTGGGGCCCTCGGGAGCCTGGCCGAGCAGGAAAGGTGAGGCTGAGGCAGGAGATCTCCTTGCGGCTGCAGCAAAGGCCGGGTGCACACACACCTTGCCGGCGCTGTGCCCTGGGCCAAGTAGGATTGTGGCCCAGGGGCTGCGCCTAACTTTCTTCTGGCAGGCAGCTTGTGAACATGGAGTGTGGAGAAGGCAGAGGTGACTGTCAGCTTTGTGCAGTCCTAGCAAAGGATGCTGCCTGTGAAGCAGCCTGGGAGCAGGCTTGACGGGCCAGCAGCGGCCAATTGAGAGGCCTTTTCTTCCCTGCGGGCGGAGGCCCTGAGCCTTGCCCTTTGCCAGGGCCCGTGAGTGCCTGCCCAGGGGCCTTTTGCACAGGGGTGAGAGAAGTGCTGCTGCAAGGCTGTCCTCAAGCTACTTTTGCTGCAGATGGAGCTGAGGACTGCTGATTGCTTGCAGTCTCAGGTGCTGTTTGTGTGCAGGTGCAAGTGCTGAGGGAGGGAGCAGCTCAGCTGGGGGCCAAGAAGTCTTCTTCTTTTGGCGGTTTTTGTTTCTTTCTTTGAACGACTCCCCCCTAGCAGCTCTGGGCGGGGCTGAGTAAGTGTATCTGAAACAGGCCTGTGGCACTGTGGGGGTGGCCAAGGTGATTTTCCTCGAGCTGTGTGCAGAGAAATAAATGCCCATCAGTCCCAGCCAGAGCAGTTCAGTGGCCGGTCAGTTTTGTTGCTTAGACGCAGCTCAGGACGCTTCCCTTTGGGCGTCTCCAGGGAGGTAACGCTGGGGCTGGCACGGCTGTGGTGTCACAAAGAGGGGGAATGTTTTGCTGCCCCCATTGTGATGTCACAAAGAGGAGGAACACAGGGGCTGCAATGGCTGTGGTGTCACAAAGAGGGGGAATGTTTTGCTGCCCCCATTGTGATGTCACAAAGAGGGGGAGCACAGGGGCTGCAATGGCTGTGGTGTCACAAAGAGGGGGAATGTTTTGCTGCCCCCATTGTGATGTCACAAAGAGGGGGAGCACAGGGGCTGCAATGGCTGTGGTGTCACAGAGTGGGAATGCAGGGGGTGCCGTGGTCTTTCTTTTAGTAAGTTTGGATCCTTGAAGTGTTTTGTAGGCCGTGTCAGTTTAATTGGGAGGGCTAAGGAAAAAGTGCGGAGGTGTGGAGGACTGAGGTGAAGTTGCAGGGATTTGGAAAGGGGGAGGAAAAGAAAGCCAGAAGGCAAGAAAGCAAGAAAGCAAGAAAGCAAGAAAGAAAGCAAGCAAGAAAGAAAGCAAGAAAGAAAGCAAGAAAGCAAGAAAGAAAGAAAGAGAGAGAGAGTCCTGGTGTTGTCATTACTAGCATCTGGAGCTTGACTGGAATCTGATGTTTGCTGCCCCCGGCAGTGCCCAGACGTGGCAGTTTCCAGGGCCTGGTGTCCTGGTCCAGGCAATTGGCAGCACCTGCAGTGCCTAGGTGGTACCTTTGCCAGCACCGGTGCCAGGCAGCTGGGCCAATTTCCTGCTGCTGGGGCCCTCGGGAGCCTGGCCGAGCAGGAAAGGTGAGGCTGAGGCAGGAGATCTCCTTGCGGCTGCAGCAAAGGCCGGGTGCACACACACCTTGCCGGCGCTGTGCCCTGGGCCAAGTAGGATTGTGGCCCAGGGGCTGCGCCTAACTTTCTTCTGGCAGGCAGCTTGTGAACATGGAGTGTGGAGAAGGCAGAGGTGACTGTCAGCTTTGTGCAGTCCTAGCAAAGGATGCTGCCTGTGAAGCAGCCTGGGAGCAGGCTTGACGGGCCAGCAGCGGCCAATTGAGAGGCCTTTTCTTCCCTGCGGGCTGAGGCCCTGAGCCTTGCCCTTTGCCAGGGCCCGTGAGTGCCTGCCCAGGGGCCTTTTGCACAGGGGTGAGAGAAGTGCTGCTGCAAGGCTGTCCTCAAGCTACTTTTGCTGCAGATGGAGCTGAGGACTGCTGATTGCTTGCAGTCTCAGGTGCTGTTTGTGTGCAGGTGCAAGTGCTGAGGGAGGGAGCAGCTCAGCTGGGGGCCAAGAAGTCTTCTTCTTTTGGCGGTTTTTGTTTCTTTCTTTGAACGACTCCCCCCTAGCAGCTCTGGGCGGGGCTGAGTAAGTGTATCTGAAACAGGCCTGTGGCACTGTGGGGGTGGCCAAGGTGATTTTCCTCGAGCTGTGTGCAGAGAAATAAATGCCCATCAGTCCCAGCCAGAGCAGTTCAGTGGCCGGTCAGTTTTGTTGCTTAGACGCAGCTCAGGACGCTTCCCTTTGGGCGTCTCCAGGGAGGTAACGCTGGGGCTGGCACGGCTGTGGTGTCACAAAGAGGGGGAATGTTTTGCTGCCCCCATTGTGATGTCACAAAGAGGGGGAGCACAGGGGCTGCAATGGCTGTGGTGTCACAAAGAGGGGGAATGTTGTGCTGCCCCCATTGTGATGTCACAAAGAGGGGGAGCACAGGGGCTGCAATGGCTGTGGTGTCACAAAGAGGGGGAATGTTTTGCTGCCCCCATTGTGATGTCACAATGAGGGGGAGCACAGGGGCTGCAATGGCTGTGGTGTCACAAAGAGGGGGAATGTTGTGCTGCCCCCATTGTGATGTCACAATGAGGGGGAACGCTGGGGCTGGCACGGCTGTGGTGTCACAAAGAGTGGGAATGTTGTGCTGCCCCCATTGTGATGTCACAAAGAGGAGGAACACAGGGGCTGCAATGGCTGTGGTGTCACAGAGTGGGAATGCAGGGGGTGCCGTGGTCTTTCTTTTAGTAAGTTTGGATCCTTGAAGTGTTTTGTAGGCCGTGTCAGTTTAATTGGGAGGGCTAAGGAAAAAGTGCGGAGGTGTGGAGGACTGAGGTGAAGTTGCAGGGATTTGGAAAGGGGGAGGAAAAGAAAGCCAGAAAGCAAGAAAGCAAGAAAGAAAGCAAGAAAGCAAGAAAGCAAGAAAGAAAGCAAGAAAGAAAGCAAGAAAGAAAGCAAGAAAGCAAGAAAGAAAGAAAGAGAGAGAGAGTCCTGGTGTTGTCATTACTAGCATCTGGAGCTTGACTGGAATCTGATGTTTGCTGCCCCCGGCAGTGCCCAGACGTGGCAGTTTCCAGGGCCTGGTGTCCTGGTCCAGGCAATTGGCAGCACCTGCAGTGCCTAGGTGGTACCTTTGCCAGCACCGGTGCCAGGCAGCTGGGCCAATTTCCTGCTGCTGGGGCCCTCGGGAGCCTGGCCGAGCAGGAAAGGTGAGGCTGAGGCAGGAGATCTCCTTGCGGCTGCAGCAAAGGCCGGGTGCACACACACCTTGCCGGCGCTGTGCCCTGGGCCAAGTAGGATTGTGGCCCAGGGGCTGCGCCTAACTTTCTTCTGGCAGGCAGCTTGTGAACATGGAGTGTGGAGAAGGCAGAGGTGACTGTCAGCTTTGTGCAGTCCTAGCAAAGGATGCTGCCTGTGAAGCAGCCTGGGAGCAGGCTTGACGGGCCAGCAGCGGCCAATTGAGAGGCCTTTTCTTCCCTGCGGGCTGAGGCCCTGAGCCTTGCCCTTTGCCAGGGCCCGTGAGTGCCTGCCCAGGGGCCTTTTGCACAGGGGTGAGAGAAGTGCTGCTGCAAGGCTGTCCTCAAGCTACTTTTGCTGCAGATGGAGCTGAGGACTGCTGATTGCTTGCAGTCTCAGGTGCTGTTTGTGTGCAGGTGCAAGTGCTGAGGGAGGGAGCAGCTCAGCTGGGGGCCAAGAAGTCTTCTTCTTTTGGCGGTTTTTGTTTCTTTCTTTGAACGACTCCCCCCTAGCAGCTCTGGGCGGGGCTGAGTAAGTGTATCTGAAACAGGCCTGTGGCACTGTGGGGGTGGCCAAGGTGATTTTCCTCGAGCTGTGTGCAGAGAAATAAATGCCCATCAGTCCCAGCCAGAGCAGTTCAGTGGCCGGTCAGTTTTGTTGCTTAGACGCAGCTCAGGACGCTTCCCTTTGGGCGTCTCCAGGGAGGTAACGCTGGGGCTGGCACGGCTGTGGTGTCACAAAGAGGGGGAATGTTTTGCTGCCCCCATTGTGATGTCACAAAGAGGGGGAGCACAGGGGCTGCAATGGCTGTGGTGTCACAAAGAGGGGGAATGTTGTGCTGCCCCCATTGTGATGTCACAAAGAGGGGGAGCACAGGGGCTGCAATGGCTGTGGTGTCACAAAGAGGGGGAATGTTTTGCTGCCCCCATTGTGATGTCACAAAGAGGGGGAGCACAGGGGCTGCAATGGCTGTGGTGTCACAAAGAGGGGGAATGTTGTGCTGCCCCCATTGTGATGTCACAATGAGGGGGAACGCTGGGGCTGGCACGGCTGTGGTGTCACAAAGAGTGGGAATGTTGTGCTGCCCCCATTGTGATGTCACAAAGAGGAGGAACACAGGGGCTGCAATGGCTGTGGTGTCACAAAGAGTGGGAATGCAGGGGGTGCCATGGTCTTTCTTTTAGTAAGTTTGGATCCTTGAAGTGTTTTGTAGGCCGTGTCAGTTTAATTGGGAGGGCTAAGGAAAAAGTGCGGAGGTGTGGAGGACTGAGGTGAAGTTGCAGGGATTTGGAAAGGGGGAGGAAAAGAAAGCCAGAAAGCAAGAAAGCAAGAAAGAAAGCAAGAAAGCAAGAAAGCAAGAAAGAAAGCAAGAAAGAAAGCAAGAAAGAAAGCAAGAAAGCAAGAAAGAAAGCAAGAAAGAAAGCAAGAAAGAAAGAAAGAAAGAAAGAGAGAGAGAGTCCTGGTGTTGTCATTACTAGCATCTGGAGCTTGACTGGAATCTGATGTTTGCTGCCCCCGGCCGTGCCCAGACGTGGCAGTTTCCAGGGCCTGGTGTCCTGGTCCAGGCAATTGGCAGCACCTGCAGTGCCTAGGTGGTACCTTTGCCGGCACCGGTGCCAGGCAGCTGGGCCAATTTCCTGCTGCTGGGGCCCTCGGGAGCCTGGCCGAGCAGGAAAGGTGAGGCTGAGGCAGGAGATCTCCTTGCGGCTGCAGCAAAGGCCGGGTGCACACACACCTTGCCGGCGCTGTGCCCTGGGCCAAGTAGGATTGTGGCCCAGGGGCTGCGCCTAACTTTCTTCTGGCAGGCAGCTTGTGAACATGGAGTGTGGAGAAGGCAGAGGTGACTGTCAGCTTTGTGCAGTCCTAGCAAAGGATGCTGCCTGTGAAGCAGCCTGGGAGCAGGCTTGACGGGCCAGCAGCGGCCAATTGAGAGGCCTTTTCTTCCCTGCGGGCGGAGGCCCTGAGCCTTGCCCTTTGCCAGGGCCCGTGAGTGCCTGCCCAGGGGCCTTTTGCACAGGGGTGAGAGAAGTGCTGCTGCAAGGCTGTCCTCAAGCTACTTTTGCTGCAGATGGAGCTGAGGACTGCTGATTGCTTGCAGTCTCAGGTGCTGTTTGTGTGCAGGTGCAAGTGCTGAGGGAGGGAGCAGCTCAGCTGGGGGCCAAGAAGCCTTCTTCTTTTGGCGGTTTTTGTTTCTTTCTTTGAACGACTCCCCCCTAGCAGCTCTGGGCGGGGCTGAGTAAGTGTATCTGAAACAGGCCTGTGGCACTGTGGGGGTGGCCAAGGTGATTTTCCTCGAGCTGTGTGCAGAGAAATAAATGCCCATCAGTCCCAGCCAGAGCAGTTCAGTGGCCGGTCAGTTTTGTTGCTTAGACGCAGCTCAGGACGCTTCCCTTTGGGCGTCTCCAGGGAGGTAACGCTGGGGCTGGCACGGCTGTGGTGTCACAAAGAGGGGGAATGTTTTGCTGCCCCCATTGTGATGTCACAAAGAGGGGGAGCACAGGGGCTGCAATGGCTGTGGTGTCACAAAGAGGGGGAATGTTTTGCTGCCCCCATTGTGATGTCACAAAGAGGGGGAACACAGGGGCTGCAATGGCTGTGGTGTCACAAAGAGGGGGAATGTTTTGCTGCCCCCATTGTGATGTCACAAAGAGGGGGAACACAGGGGCTGCAATGGCTGTGGTGTCACAAAGAGGGGGAATGTTTTGCTGCCCCCATTGTGATGTCACAAAGAGGGGGAGCACAGGGGCTGCAATGGCTGTGGTGTCACAAAGAGGGGGAATGTTGTGCTGCCCCCATTGTGATGTCACAATGAGGGGGAACGCTGGGGCTGCAATGGCTGTGGTGTCACAAAGAGGGGGAATGTTGTGCTGCCCCCATTGTGATGTCACAAAGAGGAGGAACACAGGGGCTGCAATGGCTGTGGTGTCACAGAGTGGGAATGCAGGGGGTGCCGTGGTCTTTCTTTTAGTAAGTTTGGATCCTTGAAGTGTTTTGTAGGCCGTGTCAGTTTAATTGGGAGGGCTAAGGAAAAAGTGCGGAGGTGTGGAGGACTGAGGTGAAGTTGCAGGGATTTGGAAAGGGGGAGGAAAAGAAAGCCAGAAAGCAAGAAAGCAAGAAAGCAAGAAAGCAAGAAAGAAAGCAAGAAAGAAAGCAAGAAAGCAAGAAAGAAAGAAAGAGAGAGAGAGTCCTGGTGTTGTCATTACTAGCATCTGGAGCTTGACTGGAATCTGATGTTTGCTGCCCCCGGCAGTGCCCAGACGTGGCAGTTTCCAGGGCCTGGTGTCCTGGTCCAGGCAATTGGCAGCACCTGCAGTGCCTAGGTGGTACCTTTGCCGGCACCGGTGCCAGGCAGCTGGGCCAATTTCCTGCTGCTGGGGCCCTCGGGAGCCTGGCCGAGCAGGAAAGGTGAGGCTGAGGCAGGAGATCTCCTTGCGGCTGCAGCAAAGGCCGGGTGCACACACACCTTGCCGGCGCTGTGCCCTGGGCCAAGTAGGATTGTGGCCCAGGGGCTGCACCTAACTTTCTTCTGGCAGGCAGCTTGTGAACATGGAGTGTGGAGAAGGCAGAGGCGACTGTCAGCTTTGTGCAGTCCTAGCAAAGGATGCTGCCTGTGAAGCAGCCTGGGAGCAGGCTTGACGGGCCAGCAGCGGCCAATTGAGAGGCCTTTTCTTCCCTGCGGGCGGAGGCCCTGAGCCTTGCCCTTTGCCAGGGCCCGTGAGTGCCTGCCCAGGGGCCTTTTGCACAGGGGTGAGAGAAGTGCTGCTGCAAGGCTGTCCTCAAGCTACTTTTGCTGCAGATGGAGCTGAGGACTGCTGATTGCTTGCAGTCTCAGGTGCTGTTTGTGTGCAGGTGCAAGTGCTGAGGGAGGGAGCAGCTCAGCTGGGGGCCAAGAAGTCTTCTTCTTTTGGCGGTTTTTGTTTCTTTCTTTGAACGACTCCCCCCTAGCAGCTCTGGGCGGGGCTGAGTAAGTGTATCTGAAACAGGCCTGTGGCACTGTGGGGGTGGCCAAGGTGATTTTCCTCGAGCTGTGTGCAGAGAAATAAATGCCCATCAGTCCCAGCCAGAGCAGTTCAGTGGCCGGTCAGTTTTGTTGCTTAGACGCAGCTCAGGACGCTTCCCTTTGGGCGTCTCCAGGGAGGTAACGCTGGGGCTGGCACGGCTGTGGTGTCACAAAGAGGGGGAATGTTTTGCTGCCCCCATTGTGATGTCACAAAGAGGGGGAGCACAGGGGCTGCAATGGCTGTGGTGTCACAAAGAGGGGGAATGTTGTGCTGCCCCCATTGTGATGTCACAAAGAGGGGGAGCACAGGGGCTGCAATGGCTGTGGTGTCACAAAGAGGGGGAATGTTTTGCTGCCCCCATTGTGATGTCACAAAGAGGGGGAGCGCAGGGGCTGCAATGGCTGTGGTGTCACAAAGAGGGGGAATGTTGTGCTGCCCCCATTGTGATGTCACAATGAGGAGGAACACAGGGGCTGCAATGGCTGTGGTGTCACAGAGTGGGAATGCAGGGGGTGCCGTGGTCTTTCTTTTAGTAAGTTTGGATCCTTGAAGTGTTTTGTAGGCCGTGTCAGTTTAATTGGGAGGGCTAAGGAAAAAGTGCGGAGGTGTGGAGGACTGAGGTGAAGTTGCAGGGATTTGGAAAGGGGGAGGAAAAGAAAGCCAGAAAGCAAGAAAGCAAGAAAGAAAGCAAGAAAGCAAGAAAGCAAGAAAGAAAGCAAGAAAGAAAGCAAGAAAGAAAGCAAGAAAGCAAGAAAGAAAGCAAGAAAGAAAGCAAGAAAGAAAGAAAGAAAGAAAGAGAGAGAGAGTCCTGGTGTTGTCATTACTAGCATCTGGAGCTTGACTGGAATCTGATGTTTGCTGCCCCCGGCCGTGCCCAGACGTGGCAGTTTCCAGGGCCTGGTGTCCTGGTCCAGGCAATTGGCAGCACCTGCAGTGCCTAGGTGGTACCTTTGCCGGCACCGGTGCCAGGCAGCTGGGCCAATTTCCTGCTGCTGGGGCCCTCGGGAGCCTGGCCGAGCAGGAAAGGTGAGGCTGAGGCAGGAGATCTCCTTGCGGCTGCAGCAAAGGCCGGGTGCACACACACCTTGCCGGCGCTGTGCCCTGGGCCAAGTAGGATTGTGGCCCAGGGGCTGCGCCTAACTTTCTTCTGGCAGGCAGCTTGTGAACATGGAGTGTGGAGAAGGCAGAGGTGACTGTCAGCTTTGTGCAGTCCTAGCAAAGGATGCTGCCTGTGAAGCAGCCTGGGAGCAGGCTTGACGGGCCAGCAGCGGCCAATTGAGAGGCCTTTTCTTCCCTGCGGGCGGAGGCCCTGAGCCTTGCCCTTTGCCAGGGCCCGTGAGTGCCTGCCCAGGGGCCTTTTGCACAGGGGTGAGAGAAGTGCTGCTGCAAGGCTGTCCTCAAGCTACTTTTGCTGCAGATGGAGCTGAGGACTGCTGATTGCTTGCAGTCTCAGGTGCTGTTTGTGTGCAGGTGCAAGTGCTGAGGGAGGGAGCAGCTCAGCTGGGGGCCAAGAAGCCTTCTTCTTTTGGCGGTTTTTGTTTCTTTCTTTGAACGACTCCCCCCTAGCAGCTCTGGGCGGGGCTGAGTAAGTGTATCTGAAACAGGCCTGTGGCACTGTGGGGGTGGCCAAGGTGATTTTCCTCGAGCTGTGTGCAGAGAAATAAATGCCCATCAGTCCCAGCCAGAGCAGTTCAGTGGCCGGTCAGTTTTGTTGCTTAGACGCAGCTCAGGACGCTTCCCTTTGGGCGTCTCCAGGGAGGTAACGCTGGGGCTGGCACGGCTGTGGTGTCACAAAGAGGGGGAATGTTTTGCTGCCCCCATTGTGATGTCACAAAGAGGGGGAGCACAGGGGCTGCAATGGCTGTGGTGTCACAAAGAGGGGGAATGTTTTGCTGCCCCCATTGTGATGTCACAAAGAGGGGGAACACAGGGGCTGCAATGGCTGTGGTGTCACAAAGAGGGGGAATGTTTTGCTGCCCCCATTGTGATGTCACAAAGAGGGGGAACACAGGGGCTGCAATGGCTGTGGTGTCACAAAGAGGGGGAATGTTTTGCTGCCCCCATTGTGATGTCACAAAGAGGGGGAGCACAGGGGCTGCAATGGCTGTGGTGTCACAAAGAGGGGGAATGTTGTGCTGCCCCCATTGTGATGTCACAATGAGGGGGAACGCTGGGGCTGCAATGGCTGTGGTGTCACAAAGAGGGGGAATGTTGTGCTGCCCCCATTGTGATGTCACAAAGAGGAGGAACACAGGGGCTGCAATGGCTGTGGTGTCACAGAGTGGGAATGCAGGGGGTGCCGTGGTCTTTCTTTTAGTAAGTTTGGATCCTTGAAGTGTTTTGTAGGCCGTGTCAGTTTAATTGGGAGGGCTAAGGAAAAAGTGCGGAGGTGTGGAGGACTGAGGTGAAGTTGCAGGGATTTGGAAAGGGGGAGGAAAAGAAAGCCAGAAAGCAAGAAAGCAAGAAAGCAAGAAAGCAAGAAAGAAAGCAAGAAAGAAAGCAAGAAAGCAAGAAAGAAAGAAAGAGAGAGAGAGTCCTGGTGTTGTCATTACTAGCATCTGGAGCTTGACTGGAATCTGATGTTTGCTGCCCCCGGCAGTGCCCAGACGTGGCAGTTTCCAGGGCCTGGTGTCCTGGTCCAGGCAATTGGCAGCACCTGCAGTGCCTAGGTGGTACCTTTGCCGGCACCGGTGCCAGGCAGCTGGGCCAATTTCCTGCTGCTGGGGCCCTCGGGAGCCTGGCCGAGCAGGAAAGGTGAGGCTGAGGCAGGAGATCTCCTTGCGGCTGCAGCAAAGGCCGGGTGCACACACACCTTGCCGGCGCTGTGCCCTGGGCCAAGTAGGATTGTGGCCCAGGGGCTGCACCTAACTTTCTTCTGGCAGGCAGCTTGTGAACATGGAGTGTGGAGAAGGCAGAGGCGACTGTCAGCTTTGTGCAGTCCTAGCAAAGGATGCTGCCTGTGAAGCAGCCTGGGAGCAGGCTTGACGGGCCAGCAGCGGCCAATTGAGAGGCCTTTTCTTCCCTGCGGGCGGAGGCCCTGAGCCTTGCCCTTTGCCAGGGCCCGTGAGTGCCTGCCCAGGGGCCTTTTGCACAGGGGTGAGAGAAGTGCTGCTGCAAGGCTGTCCTCAAGCTACTTTTGCTGCAGATGGAGCTGAGGACTGCTGATTGCTTGCAGTCTCAGGTGCTGTTTGTGTGCAGGTGCAAGTGCTGAGGGAGGGAGCAGCTCAGCTGGGGGCCAAGAAGTCTTCTTCTTTTGGCGGTTTTTGTTTCTTTCTTTGAACGACTCCCCCCTAGCAGCTCTGGGCGGGGCTGAGTAAGTGTATCTGAAACAGGCCTGTGGCACTGTGGGGGTGGCCAAGGTGATTTTCCTCGAGCTGTGTGCAGAGAAATAAATGCCCATCAGTCCCAGCCAGAGCAGTTCAGTGGCCGGTCAGTTTTGTTGCTTAGACGCAGCTCAGGACGCTTCCCTTTGGGCGTCTCCAGGGAGGTAACGCTGGGGCTGGCACGGCTGTGGTGTCACAAAGAGGGGGAATGTTTTGCTGCCCCCATTGTGATGTCACAAAGAGGGGGAGCACAGGGGCTGCAATGGCTGTGGTGTCACAAAGAGGGGGAATGTTGTGCTGCCCCCATTGTGATGTCACAAAGAGGGGGAGCACAGGGGCTGCAATGGCTGTGGTGTCACAAAGAGGGGGAATGTTTTGCTGCCCCCATTGTGATGTCACAAAGAGGGGGAGCGCAGGGGCTGCAATGGCTGTGGTGTCACAAAGAGGGGGAATGTTGTGCTGCCCCCATTGTGATGTCACAATGAGGAGGAACACAGGGGCTGCAATGGCTGTGGTGTCACAGAGTGGGAATGCAGGGGGTGCCGTGGTCTTTCTTTTAGTAAGTTTGGATCCTTGAAGTGTTTTGTAGGCCGTGTCAGTTTAATTGGGAGGGCTAAGGAAAAAGTGCGGAGGTGTGGAGGACTGAGGTGAAGTTGCAGGGATTTGGAAAGGGGGAGGAAAAGAAAGCCAGAAAGCAAGAAAGCAAGAAAGCAAGAAAGCAAGAAAGAAAGCAAGAAAGAAAGCAAGAAAGCAAGAAAGAAAGAAAGAGAGAGAGAGTCCTGGTGTTGTCATTACTAGCATCTGGAGCTTGACTGGAATCTGATGTTTGCTGCCCCCGGCAGTGCCCAGACGTGGCAGTTTCCAGGGCCTGGTGTCCTGGTCCAGGCAATTGGCAGCACCTGCAGTGCCTAGGTGGTACCTTTGCCGGCACCGGTGCCAGGCAGCTGGGCCAATTTCCTGCTGCTGGGGCCCTCGGGAGCCTGGCCGAGCAGGAAAGGTGAGGCTGAGGCAGGAGATCTCCTTGCGGCTGCAGCAAAGGCCGGGTGCACACACACCTTGCCGGCGCTGTGCCCTGGGCCAAGTAGGATTGTGGCCCAGGGGCTGCACCTAACTTTCTTCTGGCAGGCAGCTTGTGAACATGGAGTGTGGAGAAGGCAGAGGCGACTGTCAGCTTTGTGCAGTCCTAGCAAAGGATGCTGCCTGTGAAGCAGCCTGGGAGCAGGCTTGACGGGCCAGCAGCGGCCAATTGAGAGGCCTTTTCTTCCCTGCGGGCGGAGGCCCTGAGCCTTGCCCTTTGCCAGGGCCCGTGAGTGCCTGCCCAGGGGCCTTTTGCACAGGGGTGAGAGAAGTGCTGCTGCAAGGCTGTCCTCAAGCTACTTTTGCTGCAGATGGAGCTGAGGACTGCTGATTGCTTGCAGTCTCAGGTGCTGTTTGTGTGCAGGTGCAAGTGCTGAGGGAGGGAGCAGCTCAGCTGGGGGCCAAGAAGTCTTCTTCTTTTGGCGGTTTTTGTTTCTTTCTTTGAACGACTCCCCCCTAGCAGCTCTGGGCGGGGCTGAGTAAGTGTATCTGAAACAGGCCTGTGGCACTGTGGGGGTGGCCAAGGTGATTTTCCTCGAGCTGTGTGCAGAGAAATAAATGCCCATCAGTCCCAGCCAGAGCAGTTCAGTGGCCGGTCAGTTTTGTTGCTTAGACGCAGCTCAGGACGCTTCCCTTTGGGCGTCTCCAGGGAGGTAACGCTGGGGCTGGCACGGCTGTGGTGTCACAAAGAGGGGGAATGTTTTGCTGCCCCCATTGTGATGTCACAAAGAGGGGGAGCACAGGGGCTGCAATGGCTGTGGTGTCACAAAGAGGGGGAATGTTGTGCTGCCCCCATTGTGATGTCACAAAGAGGGGGAGCACAGGGGCTGCAATGGCTGTGGTGTCACAAAGAGGGGGAATGTTTTGCTGCCCCCATTGTGATGTCACAAAGAGGGGGAGCGCAGGGGCTGCAATGGCTGTGGTGTCACAAAGAGGGGGAATGTTGTGCTGCCCCCATTGTGATGTCACAATGAGGAGGAACACAGGGGCTGCAATGGCTGTGGTGTCACAGAGTGGGAATGCAGGGGGTGCCGTGGTCTTTCTTTTAGTAAGTTTGGATCCTTGAAGTGTTTTGTAGGCCGTGTCAGTTTAATTGGGAGGGCTAAGGAAAAAGTGCGGAGGTGTGGAGGACTGAGGTGAAGTTGCAGGGATTTGGAAAGGGGGAGGAAAAGAAAGCCAGAAAGCAAGAAAGCAAGAAAGAAAGCAAGAAAGCAAGAAAGCAAGAAAGAAAGCAAGAAAGAAAGCAAGAAAGAAAGCAAGAAAGCAAGAAAGAAAGCAAGAAAGAAAGCAAGAAAGAAAGAAAGAAAGAAAGAAAGAAAGAAAGAGAGAGAGTCCTGGTGTTGTCATTACTAGCATCTGGAGCTTGACTGGAATCTGATGTTTGCTGCCCCCGGCAGTGCCCAGACGTGGCAGTTTCCAGGGCCTGGTGTCCTGGTCCAGGCAATTGGCAGCACCTGCAGTGCCTAGGTGGTACCTTTGCCGGCACCGGTGCCAGGCAGCTGGGCCAATTTCCTGCTGCTGGGGCCCTCGGGAGCCTGGCCGAGCAGGAAAGGTGAGGCTGAGGCAGGAGATCTCCTTGCGGCTGCAGCAAAGGCCGGGTGCACACACACCTTGCCGGCGCTGTGCCCTGGGCCAAGTAGGATTGTGGCCCAGGGGCTGCGCCTAACTTTCTTCTGGCAGGCAGCTTGTGAACATGGAGTGTGGAGAAGGCAGAGGTGACTGTCAGCTTTGTGCAGTCCTAGCAAAGGATGCTGCCTGTGAAGCAGCCTGGGAGCAGGCTTGACGGGCCAGCAGCGGCCAATTGAGAGGCCTTTTCTTCCCTGCGGGCGGAGGCCCTGAGCCTTGCCCTTTGCCAGGGCCCGTGAGTGCCTGCCCAGGGGCCTTTTGCACAGGGGTGAGAGAAGTGCTGCTGCAAGGCTGTCCTCAAGCTACTTTTGCTGCAGATGGAGCTGAGGACTGCTGATTGCTTGCAGTCTCAGGTGCTGTTTGTGTGCAGGTGCAAGTGCTGAGGGAGGGAGCAGCTCAGCTGGGGGCCAAGAAGTCTTCTTCTTTTGGCGGTTTTTGTTTCTTTCTTTGAACGACTCCCCCCTAGCAGCTCTGGGCGGGGCTGAGTAAGTGTATCTGAAACAGGCCTGTGGCACTGTGGGGGTGGCCAAGGTGATTTTCCTCGAGCTGTGTGCAGAGAAATAAATGCCCATCAGTCCCAGCCAGAGCAGTTCAGTGGCCGGTCAGTTTTGTTGCTTAGACGCAGCTCAGGACGCTTCCCTTTGGGCGTCTCCAGGGAGGTAACGCTGGGGCTGGCACGGCTGTGGTGTCACAAAGAGGGGGAATGTTTTGCTGCCCCCATTGTGATGTCACAAAGAGGAGGAACACAGGGGCTGCAATGGCTGTGGTGTCACAAAGAGGGGGAATGTTTTGCTGCCCCCATTGTGATGTCACAAAGAGGGGGAGCACAGGGGCTGCAATGGCTGTGGTGTCACAAAGAGGGGGAATGTTTTGCTGCCCCCATTGTGATGTCACAAAGAGGGGGAGCACAGGGGCTGCAATGGCTGTGGTGTCACAGAGTGGGAATGCAGGGGGTGCCGTGGTCTTTCTTTTAGTAAGTTTGGATCCTTGAAGTGTTTTGTAGGCCGTGTCAGTTTAATTGGGAGGGCTAAGGAAAAAGTGCGGAGGTGTGGAGGACTGAGGTGAAGTTGCAGGGATTTGGAAAGGGGGAGGAAAAGAAAGCCAGAAGGCAAGAAAGCAAGAAAGCAAGAAAGCAAGAAAGAAAGCAAGCAAGAAAGAAAGCAAGAAAGAAAGCAAGAAAGCAAGAAAGAACGAAAGAGAGAGAGAGTCCTGGTGTTGTCATTACTAGCATCTGGAGCTTGACTGGAATCTGATGTTTGCTGCCCCCGGCAGTGCCCAGACGTGGCAGTTTCCAGGGCCTGGTGTCCTGGTCCAGGCAATTGGCAGCACCTGCAGTGCCTAGGTGGTACCTTTGCCAGCACCGGTGCCAGGCAGCTGGGCCAATTTCCTGCTGCTGGGGCCCTCGGGAGCCT
This sequence comes from Zosterops lateralis, assembly GCF_965231275.1. Lineage (NCBI taxonomy): Eukaryota > Metazoa > Chordata > Aves > Passeriformes > Zosteropidae > Zosterops > Zosterops lateralis. Next base: position 26,736 of record NW_028154462.1, read on the forward strand.
GGCCGAGCAGGAAAGGTGAGGCTGAGGCAGGAGATCTCCTTGCGGCTGCAGCAAAGGCCGGGTGCACACACACCTTGCCGGCGCTGTGCCCTGGGCCAAGTAGGATTGTGGCCCAGGGGCTGCGCCTAACTTTCTTCTGGCAGGCAGCTTGTGAACATGGAGTGTGGAGAAGGCAGAGGTGACTGTCAGCTTTGTGCAGTCCTAGCAAAGGATGCTGCCTGTGAAGCAGCCTGGGAGCAGGCTTGACGGGCCAGCAGCGGCCAATTGAGAGGCCTTTTCTTCCCTGCGGGCTGAGGCCCTGAGCCTTGCCCTTTGCCAGGGCCCGTGAGTGCCTGCCCAGGGGCCTTTTGCACAGGGGTGAGAGAAGTGCTGCTGCAAGGCTGTCCTCAAGCTACTTTTGCTGCAGATGGAGCTGAGGACTGCTGATTGCTTGCAGTCTCAGGTGCTGTTTGTGTGCAGGTGGAAGTGCTGAGGGAGGGAGCAGCTCAGCTGGGGGCCAAGAAGTCTTCTTCTTTTGGCGGTTTTTGTTTCTTTCTTTGAACGACTCCCCCCTAGCAGCTCTGGGCGGGGCTGAGTAAGTGTATCTGAAACAGGCCTGTGGCACTGTGGGGGTGGCCAAGGTGATTTTCCTCGAGCTGTGTGCAGAGAAATAAATGCCCATCAGTCCCAGCCAGAGCAGTTCAGTGGCCGGTCAGTTTTGTTGCTTAGACGCAGCTCAGGACGCTTCCCTTTGGGCGTCTCCAGGGAGGTAACGCTGGGGCTGGCACGGCTGTGGTGTCACAAAGAGGGGGAATGTTTTGCTGCCCCCATTGTGATGTCACAAAGAGGGGGAGCACAGGGGCTGCAATGGCTGTGGTGTCACAAAGAGGGGGAATGTTGTGCTGCCCCCATTGTGATGTCACAAAGAGGGGGAGCACAGGGGCTGCAATGGCTGTGGTGTCACAAAGAGGGGGAATGTTTTGCTGCCCCCATTGTGATGTCACAATGAGGGGGAGCACAGGGGCTGCAATGGCTGTGGTGTCACAAAGAGGGGGAATGTTGTGCTGCCCCCATTGTGATGTCACAATGAGGGGGAACGCTGGGGCTGGCACGGCTGTGGTGTCACAAAGAGTGGGAATGTTGTGCTGCCCCCATTGTGATGTCACAAAGAGGAGGAACACAGGGGCTGCAATGGCTGTGGTGTCACAGAGTGGGAATGCAGGGGGTGCCGTGGTCTTTCTTTTAGTAAGTTTGGATCCTTGAAGTGTTTTGTAGGCCGTGTCAGTTTAATTGGGAGGGCTAAGGAAAAAGTGCGGAGGTGTGGAGGACTGAGGTGAAGTTGCAGGGATTTGGAAAGGGGGAGGAAAAGAAAGCCAGAAAGCAAGAAAGCAAGAAAGAAAGCAAGAAAGCAAGAAAGCAAGAAAGAAAGCAAGAAAGAAAGCAAGAAAGAAAGCAAGAAAGCAAGAAAGAAAGAAAGAGAGAGAGAGTCCTGGTGTTGTCATTACTAGCATCTGGAGCTTGACTGGAATCTGATGTTTGCTGCCCCCGGCAGTGCCCAGACGTGGCAGTTTCCAGGGCCTGGTGTCCTGGTCCAGGCAATTGGCAGCACCTGCAGTGCCTAGGTGGTACCTTTGCCGGCACCGGTGCCAGGCAGCTGGGCCAATTTCCTGCTGCTGGGGCCCTCGGGAGCCTGGCCGAGCAGGAAAGGTGAGGCTGAGGCAGGAGATCTCCTTGCGGCTGCAGCAAAGGCCGGGTGCACACACACCTTGCCGGCGCTGTGCCCTGGGCCAAGTAGGATTGTGGCCCAGGGGCTGCGCCTAACTTTCTTCTGGCAGGCAGCTTGTGAACATGGAGTGTGGAGAAGGCAGAGGTGACTGTCAGCTTTGTGCAGTCCTAGCAAAGGATGCTGCCTGTGAAGCAGCCTGGGAGCAGGCTTGACGGGCCAGCAGCGGCCAATTGAGAGGCCTTTTCTTCCCTGCGGGCTGAGGCCCTGAGCCTTGCCCTTTGCCAGGGCCCGTGAGTGCCTGCCCAGGGGCCTTTTGCACAGGGGTGAGAGAAGTGCTGCTGCAAGGCTGTCCTCAAGCTACTTTTGCTGCAGATGGAGCTGAGGACTGCTGATTGCTTGCAGTCTCAGGTGCTGTTTGTGTGCAGGTGCAAGTGCTGAGGGAGGGAGCAGCTCAGCTGGGGGCCAAGAAGTCTTCTTCTTTTGGCGGTTTTTGTTTCTTTCTTTGAACGACTCCCCCCTAGCAGCTCTGGGCGGGGCTGAGTAAGTGTATCTGAAACAGGCCTGTGGCACTGTGGGGGTGGCCAAGGTGATTTTCCTCGAGCTGTGTGCAGAGAAATAAATGCCCATCAGTCCCAGCCAGAGCAGTTCAGTGGCCGGTCAGTTTTGTTGCTTAGACGCAGCTCAGGACGCTTCCCTTTGGGCGTCTCCAGGGAGGTAACGCTGGGGCTGGCACGGCTGTGGTGTCACAAAGAGGGGGAATGTTTTGCTGCCCCCATTGTGATGTCACAAAGAGGGGGAGCACAGGGGCTGCAATGGCTGTGGTGTCACAAAGAGGGGGAATGTTGTGCTGCCCCCATTGTGATGTCACAATGAGGGGGAACGCTGGGGCTGGCACGGCTGTGGTGTCACAAAGAGTGGGAATGTTGTGCTGCCCCCATTGTGATGTCACAAAGAGGAGGAACACAGGGGCTGCAATGGCTGTGGTGTCACAAAGAGTGGGAATGCAGGGGGTGCCATGGTCTTTCTTTTAGTAAGTTTGGATCCTTGAAGTGTTTTGTAGGCCGTGTCAGTTTAATTGGGAGGGCTAAGGAAAAAGTGCGGAGGTGTGGAGGACTGAGGTGAAGTTGCAGGGATTTGGAAAGGGGGAGGAAAAGAAAGCCAGAAAGCAAGAAAGCAAGAAAGAAAGCAAGAAAGCAAGAAAGCAAGAAAGAAAGCAAGAAAGAAAGCAAGAAAGAAAGCAAGAAAGCAAGAAAGAAAGCAAGAAAGAAAGCAAGAAAGAAAGAAAGAAAGAAAGAGAGAGAGAGTCCTGGTGTTGTCATTACTAGCATCTGGAGCTTGACTGGAATCTGATGTTTGCTGCCCCCGGCCGTGCCCAGACGTGGCAGTTTCCAGGGCCTGGTGTCCTGGTCCAGGCAATTGGCAGCACCTGCAGTGCCTAGGTGGTACCTTTGCCGGCACCGGTGCCAGGCAGCTGGGCCAATTTCCTGCTGCTGGGGCCCTCGGGAGCCTGGCCGAGCAGGAAAGGTGAGGCTGAGGCAGGAGATCTCCTTGCGGCTGCAGCAAAGGCCGGGTGCACACACACCTTGCCGGCGCTGTGCCCTGGGCCAAGTAGGATTGTGGCCCAGGGGCTGCGCCTAACTTTCTTCTGGCAGGCAGCTTGTGAACATGGAGTGTGGAGAAGGCAGAGGTGACTGTCAGCTTTGTGCAGTCCTAGCAAAGGATGCTGCCTGTGAAGCAGCCTGGGAGCAGGCTTGACGGGCCAGCAGCGGCCAATTGAGAGGCCTTTTCTTCCCTGCGGGCGGAGGCCCTGAGCCTTGCCCTTTGCCAGGGCCCGTGAGTGCCTGCCCAGGGGCCTTTTGCACAGGGGTGAGAGAAGTGCTGCTGCAAGGCTGTCCTCAAGCTACTTTTGCTGCAGATGGAGCTGAGGACTGCTGATTGCTTGCAGTCTCAGGTGCTGTTTGTGTGCAGGTGCAAGTGCTGAGGGAGGGAGCAGCTCAGCTGGGGGCCAAGAAGTCTTCTTCTTTTGGCGGTTTTTGTTTCTTTCTTTGAACGACTCCCCCCTAGCAGCTCTGGGCGGGGCTGAGTAAGTGTATCTGAAACAGGCCTGTGGCACTGTGGGGGTGGCCAAGGTGATTTTCCTCGAGCTGTGTGCAGAGAAATAAATGCCCATCAGTCCCAGCCAGAGCAGTTCAGTGGCCGGTCAGTTTTGTTGCTTAGACGCAGCTCAGGACGCTTCCCTTTGGGCGTCTCCAGGGAGGTAACGCTGGGGCTGGCACGGCTGTGGTGTCACAAAGAGGGGGAATGTTTTGCTGCCCCCATTATGATGTCACAAAGAGGAGGAACACAGGGGCTGCAATGGCTGTGGTGTCACAAAGAGGGGGAATGTTGTGCTGCCCCCATTGTGATGTCACAAAGAGGGGGAACACAGGGGCTGCAATGGCTGTGGTGTCACAAAGAGGGGGAATGTTTTGCTGCCCCCATTGTGATGTCACAAAGAGGGGGAACACAGGGGCTGCAATGGCTGTGGTGTCACAAAGAGGGGGAATGTTTTGCTGCCCCCATTGTGATGTCACAAAGAGGGGGAGCACAGGGGCTGCAATGGCTGTGGTGTCACAAAGAGGGGGAATGTTTTGCTGCCCCCATTGTGATGTCACAAAGAGGGGGAGCACAGGGGCTGCAATGGCTGTGGTGTCACAAAGAGGGGGAATGTTGTGCTGCCCCCATTGTGATGTCACAAAGAGGGGGAACGCTGGGGCTGCAATGGCTGTGGTGTCACAAAGAGGGGGAATGTTGTGCTGCCCCCATTGTGATGTCACAAAGAGGAGGAACACAGGGGCTGCAATGGCTGTGGTGTCACAGAGTGGGAATGCAGGGGGTGCCGTGGTCTTTCTTTTAGTAAGTTTGGATCCTTGAAGTGTTTTGTAGGCCGTGTCAGTTTAATTGGGAGGGCTAAGGAAAAAGTGCGGAGGTGTGGAGGACTGAGGTGAAGTTGCAGGGATTTGGAAAGGGGGAGGAAAAGAAAGCCAGAAGGCAAGAAAGCAAGAAAGCAAGAAAGCAAGAAAGAAAGCAAGCAAGAAAGAAAGCAAGAAAGAAAGCAAGAAAGCAAGAAAGAAAGAAAGAGAGAGAGAGTCCTGGTGTTGTCATTACTAGCATCTGGAGCTTGACTGGAATCTGATGTTTGCTGCCCCCGGCAGTGCCCAGACGTGGCAGTTTCCAGGGCCTGGTGTCCTGGTCCAGGCAATTGGCAGCACCTGCAGTGCCTAGGTGGTACCTTTGCCGGCACCGGTGCCAGGCAGCTGGGCCAATTTCCTGCTGCTGGGGCCCTCGGGAGCCTGGCCGAGCAGGAAAGGTGAGGCTGAGGCAGGAGATCTCCTTGCGGCTGCAGCAAAGGCCGGGTGCACACACACCTTGCCGGCGCTGTGCCCTGGGCCAAGTAGGATTGTGGCCCAGGGGCTGCGCCTAACTTTCTTCTGGCAGGCAGCTTGTGAACATGGAGTGTGGAGAAGGCAGAGGTGACTGTCAGCTTTGTGCAGTCCTAGCAAAGGATGCTGCCTGTGAAGCAGCCTGGGAGCAGGCTTGACGGGCCAGCAGCGGCCAATTGAGAGGCCTTTTCTTCCCTGCGGGCGGAGGCCCTGAGCCTTGCCCTTTGCCAGGGCCCGTGAGTGCCTGCCCAGGGGCCTTTTGCACAGGGGTGAGAGAAGTGCTGCTGCAAGGCTGTCCTCAAGCTACTTTTGCTGCAGATGGAGCTGAGGACTGCTGATTGCTTGCAGTCTCAGGTGCTGTTTGTGTGCAGGTGGAAGTGCTGAGGGAGGGAGCAGCTCAGCTGGGGGCCAAGAAGCCTTCTTCTTTTGGCGGTTTTTGTTTCTTTCTTTGAACGACTCCCCCCTAGCAGCTCTGGGCGGGGCTGAGTAAGTGTATCTGAAACAGGCCTGTGGCACTGTGGGGGTGGCCAAGGTGATTTTCCTCGAGCTGTGTGCAGAGAAATAAATGCCCATCAGTCCCAGCCAGAGCAGTTCAGTGGCCGGTCAGTTTTGTTGCTTAGACGCAGCTCAGGACGCTTCCCTTTGGGCGTCTCCAGGGAGGTAACGCTGGGGCTGGCACGGCTGTGGTGTCACAAAGAGGGGGAATGTTTTGCTGCCCCCATTGTGATGTCACAAAGAGGGGGAGCACAGGGGCTGCAATGGCTGTGGTGTCACAAAGAGGGGGAATGTTTTGCTGCCCCCATTGTGATGTCACAAAGAGGGGGAGCACAGGGGCTGCAATGGCTGTGGTGTCACAAAGAGGGGGAATGTTTTGCTGCCCCCATTGTGATGTCACAAAGAGGGGGAGCACAGGGGCTGCAATGGCTGTGGTGTCACAAAGAGGGGGAATGTTGTGCTGCCCCCATTGTGATGTCACAATGAGGGGGAACGCTGGGGCTGCAATGGCTGTGGTGTCACAAAGAGGGGGAATGTTGTGCTGCCCCCATTGTGATGTCACAAAGAGGAGGAACACAGGGGCTGCAATGGCTGTGGTGTCACAGAGTGGGAATGCAGGGGGTGCCGTGGTCTTTCTTTTAGTAAGTTTGGATCCTTGAAGTGTTTTGTAGGCCGTGTCAGTTTAATTGGGAGGGCTAAGGAAAAAGTGCGGAGGTGTGGAGGACTGAGGTGAAGTTGCAGGGATTTGGAAAGGGGGAGGAAAAGAAAGCCAGAAAGCAAGAAAGCAAGAAAGCAAGAAAGCAAGAAAGAAAGCAAGAAAGAAAGCAAGAAAGAAAGCAAGAAAGCAAGAAAGAAAGAAAGAGAGAGAGAGTCCTGGTGTTGTCATTACTAGCATCTGGAGCTTGACTGGAATCTGATGTTTGCTGCCCCCGGCAGTGCCCAGACGTGGCAGTTTCCAGGGCCTGGTGTCCTGGTCCAGGCAATTGGCAGCACCTGCAGTGCCTAGGTGGTACCTTTGCCAGCACCGGTGCCAGGCAGCTGGGCCAATTTCCTGCTGCTGGGGCCCTCGGGAGCCTGGCCGAGCAGGAAAGGTGAGGCTGAGGCAGGAGATCTCCTTGCGGCTGCAGCAAAGGCCGGGTGCACACACACCTTGCCGGCGCTGTGCCCTGGGCCAAGTAGGATTGTGGCCCAGGGGCTGCGCCTAACTTTCTTCTGGCAGGCAGCTTGTGAACATGGAGTGTGGAGAAGGCAGAGGTGACTGTCAGCTTTGTGCAGTCCTAGCAAAGGATGCTGCCTGTGAAGCAGCCTGGGAGCAGGCTTGACGGGCCAGCAGCGGCCAATTGAGAGGCCTTTTCTTCCCTGCGGGCTGAGGCCCTGAGCCTTGCCCTTTGCCAGGGCCCGTGAGTGCCTGCCCAGGGGCCTTTTGCACAGGGGTGAGAGAAGTGCTGCTGCAAGGCTGTCCTCAAGCTACTTTTGCTGCAGATGGAGCTGAGGACTGCTGATTGCTTGCAGTCTCAGGTGCTGTTTGTGTGCAGGTGCAAGTGCTGAGGGAGGGAGCAGCTCAGCTGGGGGCCAAGAAGTCTTCTTCTTTTGGCGGTTTTTGTTTCTTTCTTTGAACGACTCCCCCCTAGCAGCTCTGGGCGGGGCTGAGTAAGTGTATCTGAAACAGGCCTGTGGCACTGTGGGGGTGGCCAAGGTGATTTTCCTCGAGCTGTGTGCAGAGAAATAAATGCCCATCAGTCCCAGCCAGAGCAGTTCAGTGGCCGGTCAGTTTTGTTGCTTAGACGCAGCTCAGGACGCTTCCCTTTGGGCGTCTCCAGGGAGGTAACGCTGGGGCTGGCACGGCTGTGGTGTCACAAAGAGGGGGAATGTTTTGCTGCCCCCATTGTGATGTCACAAAGAGGAGGAACACAGGGGCTGCAATGGCTGTGGTGTCACAAAGAGGGGGAATGTTTTGCTGCCCCCATTGTGATGTCACAAAGAGGGGGAGCACAGGGGCTGCAATGGCTGTGGTGTCACAAAGAGGGGGAATGTTTTGCTGCCCCCATTGTGATGTCACAAAGAGGGGGAGCACAGGGGCTGCAATGGCTGTGGTGTCACAGAGTGGGAATGCAGGGGGTGCCGTGGTCTTTCTTTTAGTAAGTTTGGATCCTTGAAGTGTTTTGTAGGCCGTGTCAGTTTAATTGGGAGGGCTAAGGAAAAAGTGCGGAGGTGTGGAGGACTGAGGTGAAGTTGCAGGGATTTGGAAAGGGGGAGGAAAAGAAAGCCAGAAGGCAAGAAAGCAAGAAAGCAAGAAAGCAAGAAAGAAAGCAAGCAAGAAAGAAAGCAAGAAAGAAAGCAAGAAAGCAAGAAAGAACGAAAGAGAGAGAGAGTCCTGGTGTTGTCATTACTAGCATCTGGAGCTTGACTGGAATCTGATGTTTGCTGCCCCCGGCAGTGCCCAGACGTGGCAGTTTCCAGGGCCTGGTGTCCTGGTCCAGGCAATTGGCAGCACCTGCAGTGCCTAGGTGGTACCTTTGCCAGCACCGGTGCCAGGCAGCTGGGCCAATTTCCTGCTGCTGGGGCCCTCGGGAGCCTGGCCGAGCAGGAAAGGTGAGGCTGAGGCAGGAGATCTCCTTGCGGCTGCAGCAAAGGCCGGGTGCACACACACCTTGCCGGCGCTGTGCCCTGGGCCAAGTAGGATTGTGGCCCAGGGGCTGCGCCTAACTTTCTTCTGGCAGGCAGCTTGTGAACATGGAGTGTGGAGAAGGCAGAGGTGACTGTCAGCTTTGTGCAGTCCTAGCAAAGGATGCTGCCTGTGAAGCAGCCTGGGAGCAGGCTTGACGGGCCAGCAGCGGCCAATTGAGAGGCCTTTTCTTCCCTGCGGGCTGAGGCCCTGAGCCTTGCCCTTTGCCAGGGCCCGTGAGTGCCTGCCCAGGGGCCTTTTGCACAGGGGTGAGAGAAGTGCTGCTGCAAGGCTGTCCTCAAGCTACTTTTGCTGCAGATGGAGCTGAGGACTGCTGATTGCTTGCAGTCTCAGGTGCTGTTTGTGTGCAGGTGGAAGTGCTGAGGGAGGGAGCAGCTCAGCTGGGGGCCAAGAAGTCTTCTTCTTTTGGCGGTTTTTGTTTCTTTCTTTGAACGACTCCCCCCTAGCAGCTCTGGGCGGGGCTGAGTAAGTGTATCTGAAACAGGCCTGTGGCACTGTGGGGGTGGCCAAGGTGATTTTCCTCGAGCTGTGTGCAGAGAAATAAATGCCCATCAGTCCCAGCCAGAGCAGTTCAGTGGCCGGTCAGTTTTGTTGCTTAGACGCAGCTCAGGACGCTTCCCTTTGGGCGTCTCCAGGGAGGTAACGCTGGGGCTGGCACGGCTGTGGTGTCACAAAGAGGGGGAATGTTTTGCTGCCCCCATTGTGATGTCACAAAGAGGGGGAGCACAGGGGCTGCAATGGCTGTGGTGTCACAAAGAGGGGGAATGTTGTGCTGCCCCCATTGTGATGTCACAAAGAGGGGGAGCACAGGGGCTGCAATGGCTGTGGTGTCACAAAGAGGGGGAATGTTTTGCTGCCCCCATTGTGATGTCACAATGAGGGGGAGCACAGGGGCTGCAATGGCTGTGGTGTCACAAAGAGGGGGAATGTTGTGCTGCCCCCATTGTGATGTCACAATGAGGGGGAACGCTGGGGCTGGCACGGCTGTGGTGTCACAAAGAGTGGGAATGTTGTGCTGCCCCCATTGTGATGTCACAAAGAGGAGGAACACAGGGGCTGCAATGGCTGTGGTGTCACAGAGTGGGAATGCAGGGGGTGCCGTGGTCTTTCTTTTAGTAAGTTTGGATCCTTGAAGTGTTTTGTAGGCCGTGTCAGTTTAATTGGGAGGGCTAAGGAAAAAGTGCGGAGGTGTGGAGGACTGAGGTGAAGTTGCAGGGATTTGGAAAGGGGGAGGAAAAGAAAGCCAGAAAGCAAGAAAGCAAGAAAGAAAGCAAGAAAGCAAGAAAGCAAGAAAGAAAGCAAGAAAGAAAGCAAGAAAGAAAGCAAGAAAGCAAGAAAGAAAGAAAGAGAGAGAGAGTCCTGGTGTTGTCATTACTAGCATCTGGAGCTTGACTGGAATCTGATGTTTGCTGCCCCCGGCAGTGCCCAGACGTGGCAGTTTCCAGGGCCTGGTGTCCTGGTCCAGGCAATTGGCAGCACCTGCAGTGCCTAGGTGGTACCTTTGCCGGCACCGGTGCCAGGCAGCTGGGCCAATTTCCTGCTGCTGGGGCCCTCGGGAGCCTGGCCGAGCAGGAAAGGTGAGGCTGAGGCAGGAGATCTCCTTGCGGCTGCAGCAAAGGCCGGGTGCACACACACCTTGCCGGCGCTGTGCCCTGGGCCAAGTAGGATTGTGGCCCAGGGGCTGCGCCTAACTTTCTTCTGGCAGGCAGCTTGTGAACATGGAGTGTGGAGAAGGCAGAGGTGACTGTCAGCTTTGTGCAGTCCTAGCAAAGGATGCTGCCTGTGAAGCAGCCTGGGAGCAGGCTTGACGGGCCAGCAGCGGCCAATTGAGAGGCCTTTTCTTCCCTGCGGGCTGAGGCCCTGAGCCTTGCCCTTTGCCAGGGCCCGTGAGTGCCTGCCCAGGGGCCTTTTGCACAGGGGTGAGAGAAGTGCTGCTGCAAGGCTGTCCTCAAGCTACTTTTGCTGCAGATGGAGCTGAGGACTGCTGATTGCTTGCAGTCTCAGGTGCTGTTTGTGTGCAGGTGCAAGTGCTGAGGGAGGGAGCAGCTCAGCTGGGGGCCAAGAAGTCTTCTTCTTTTGGCGGTTTTTGTTTCTTTCTTTGAACGACTCCCCCCTAGCAGCTCTGGGCGGGGCTGAGTAAGTGTATCTGAAACAGGCCTGTGGCACTGTGGGGGTGGCCAAGGTGATTTTCCTCGAGCTGTGTGCAGAGAAATAAATGCCCATCAGTCCCAGCCAGAGCAGTTCAGTGGCCGGTCAGTTTTGTTGCTTAGACGCAGCTCAGGACGCTTCCCTTTGGGCGTCTCCAGGGAGGTAACGCTGGGGCTGGCACGGCTGTGGTGTCACAAAGAGGGGGAATGTTTTGCTGCCCCCATTGTGATGTCACAAAGAGGGGGAGCACAGGGGCTGCAATGGCTGTGGTGTCACAAAGAGGGGGAATGTTGTGCTGCCCCCATTGTGATGTCACAATGAGGGGGAACGCTGGGGCTGGCACGGCTGTGGTGTCACAAAGAGTGGGAATGTTGTGCTGCCCCCATTGTGATGTCACAAAGAGGAGGAACACAGGGGCTGCAATGGCTGTGGTGTCACAAAGAGTGGGAATGCAGGGGGTGCCATGGTCTTTCTTTTAGTAAGTTTGGATCCTTGAAGTGTTTTGTAGGCCGTGTCAGTTTAATTGGGAGGGCTAAGGAAAAAGTGCGGAGGTGTGGAGGACTGAGGTGAAGTTGCAGGGATTTGGAAAGGGGGAGGAAAAGAAAGCCAGAAAGCAAGAAAGCAAGAAAGAAAGCAAGAAAGCAAGAAAGCAAGAAAGAAAGCAAGAAAGAAAGCAAGAAAGAAAGCAAGAAAGCAAGAAAGAAAGCAAGAAAGAAAGCAAGAAAGAAAGAAAGAAAGAAAGAGAGAGAGAGTCCTGGTGTTGTCATTACTAGCATCTGGAGCTTGACTGGAATCTGATGTTTGCTGCCCCCGGCCGTGCCCAGACGTGGCAGTTTCCAGGGCCTGGTGTCCTGGTCCAGGCAATTGGCAGCACCTGCAGTGCCTAGGTGGTACCTTTGCCGGCACCGGTGCCAGGCAGCTGGGCCAATTTCCTGCTGCTGGGGCCCTCGGGAGCCTGGCCGAGCAGGAAAGGTGAGGCTGAGGCAGGAGATCTCCTTGCGGCTGCAGCAAAGGCCGGGTGCACACACACCTTGCCGGCGCTGTGCCCTGGGCCAAGTAGGATTGTGGCCCAGGGGCTGCGCCTAACTTTCTTCTGGCAGGCAGCTTGTGAACATGGAGTGTGGAGAAGGCAGAGGTGACTGTCAGCTTTGTGCAGTCCTAGCAAAGGATGCTGCCTGTGAAGCAGCCTGGGAGCAGGCTTGACGGGCCAGCAGCGGCCAATTGAGAGGCCTTTTCTTCCCTGCGGGCGGAGGCCCTGAGCCTTGCCCTTTGCCAGGGCCCGTGAGTGCCTGCCCAGGGGCCTTTTGCACAGGGGTGAGAGAAGTGCTGCTGCAAGGCTGTCCTCAAGCTACTTTTGCTGCAGATGGAGCTGAGGACTGCTGATTGCTTGCAGTCTCAGGTGCTGTTTGTGTGCAGGTGCAAGTGCTGAGGGAGGGAGCAGCTCAGCTGGGGGCCAAGAAGTCTTCTTCTTTTGGCGGTTTTTGTTTCTTTCTTTGAACGACTCCCCCCTAGCAGCTCTGGGCGGGGCTGAGTAAGTGTATCTGAAACAGGCCTGTGGCACTGTGGGGGTGGCCAAGGTGATTTTCCTCGAGCTGTGTGCAGAGAAATAAATGCCCATCAGTCCCAGCCAGAGCAGTTCAGTGGCCGGTCAGTTTTGTTGCTTAGACGCAGCTCAGGACGCTTCCCTTTGGGCGTCTCCAGGGAGGTAACGCTGGGGCTGGCACGGCTGTGGTGTCACAAAGAGGGGGAATGTTTTGCTGCCCCCATTATGATGTCACAAAGAGGAGGAACACAGGGGCTGCAATGGCTGTGGTGTCACAAAGAGGGGGAATGTTGTGCTGCCCCCATTGTGATGTCACAAAGAGGGGGAACACAGGGGCTGCAATGGCTGTGGTGTCACAAAGAGGGGGAATGTTTTGCTGCCCCCATTGTGATGTCACAAAGAGGGGGAACACAGGGGCTGCAATGGCTGTGGTGTCACAAAGAGGGGGAATGTTTTGCTGCCCCCATTGTGATGTCACAAAGAGGGGGAGCACAGGGGCTGCAATGGCTGTGGTGTCACAAAGAGGGGGAATGTTTTGCTGCCCCCATTGTGATGTCACAAAGAGGGGGAGCACAGGGGCTGCAATGGCTGTGGTGTCACAAAGAGGGGGAATGTTGTGCTGCCCCCATTGTGATGTCACAAAGAGGGGGAACGCTGGGGCTGCAATGGCTGTGGTGTCACAAAGAGGGGGAATGTTGTGCTGCCCCCATTGTGATGTCACAAAGAGGAGGAACACAGGGGCTGCAATGGCTGTGGTGTCACAGAGTGGGAATGCAGGGGGTGCCGTGGTCTTTCTTTTAGTAAGTTTGGATCCTTGAAGTGTTTTGTAGGCCGTGTCAGTTTAATTGGGAGGGCTAAGGAAAAAGTGCGGAGGTGTGGAGGACTGAGGTGAAGTTGCAGGGATTTGGAAAGGGGGAGGAAAAGAAAGCCAGAAGGCAAGAAAGCAAGAAAGCAAGAAAGCAAGAAAGAAAGCAAGCAAGAAAGAAAGCAAGAAAGAAAGCAAGAAAGCAAGAAAGAAAGAAAGAGAGAGAGAGTCCTGGTGTTGTCATTACTAGCATCTGGAGCTTGACTGGAATCTGATGTTTGCTGCCCCCGGCAGTGCCCAGACGTGGCAGTTTCCAGGGCCTGGTGTCCTGGTCCAGGCAATTGGCAGCACCTGCAGTGCCTAGGTGGTACCTTTGCCGGCACCGGTGCCAGGCAGCTGGGCCAATTTCCTGCTGCTGGGGCCCTCGGGAGCCTGGCCGAGCAGGAAAGGTGAGGCTGAGGCAGGAGATCTCCTTGCGGCTGCAGCAAAGGCCGGGTGCACACACACCTTGCCGGCGCTGTGCCCTGGGCCAAGTAGGATTGTGGCCCAGGGGCTGCGCCTAACTTTCTTCTGGCAGGCAGCTTGTGAACATGGAGTGTGGAGAAGGCAGAGGTGACTGTCAGCTTTGTGCAGTCCTAGCAAAGGATGCTGCCTGTGAAGCAGCCTGGGAGCAGGCTTGACGGGCCAGCAGCGGCCAATTGAGAGGCCTTTTCTTCCCTGCGGGCGGAGGCCCTGAGCCTTGCCCTTTGCCAGGGCCCGTGAGTGCCTGCCCAGGGGCCTTTTGCACAGGGGTGAGAGAAGTGCTGCTGCAAGGCTGTCCTCAAGCTACTTTTGCTGCAGATGGAGCTGAGGACTGCTGATTGCTTGCAGTCTCAGGTGCTGTTTGTGTGCAGGTGGAAGTGCTGAGGGAGGGAGCAGCTCAGCTGGGGGCCAAGAAGCCTTCTTCTTTTGGCGGTTTTTGTTTCTTTCTTTGAACGACTCCCCCCTAGCAGCTCTGGGCGGGGCTGAGTAAGTGTATCTGAAACAGGCCTGTGGCACTGTGGGGGTGGCCAAGGTGATTTTCCTCGAGCTGTGTGCAGAGAAATAAATGCCCATCAGTCCCAGCCAGAGCAGTTCAGTGGCCGGTCAGTTTTGTTGCTTAGACGCAGCTCAGGACGCTTCCCTTTGGGCGTCTCCAGGGAGGTAACGCTGGGGCTGGCACGGCTGTGGTGTCACAAAGAGGGGGAATGTTTTGCTGCCCCCATTGTGATGTCACAAAGAGGGGGAGCACAGGGGCTGCAATGGCTGTGGTGTCACAAAGAGGGGGAATGTTTTGCTGCCCCCATTGTGATGTCACAAAGAGGGGGAGCACAGGGGCTGCAATGGCTGTGGTGTCACAAAGAGGGGGAATGTTTTGCTGCCCCCATTGTGATGTCACAAAGAGGGGGAGCACAGGGGCTGCAATGGCTGTGGTGTCACAAAGAGGGGGAATGTTGTGCTGCCCCCATTGTGATGTCACAATGAGGGGGAACGCTGGGGCTGCAATGGCTGTGGTGTCACAAAGAGGGGGAATGTTGTGCTGCCCCCATTGTGATGTCACAAAGAGGAGGAACACAGGGGCTGCAATGGCTGTGGTGTCACAGAGTGGGAATGCAGGGGGTGCCGTGGTCTTTCTTTTAGTAAGTTTGGATCCTTGAAGTGTTTTGTAGGCCGTGTCAGTTTAATTGGGAGGGCTAAGGAAAAAGTGCGGAGGTGTGGAGGACTGAGGTGAAGTTGCAGGGATTTGGAAAGGGGGAGGAAAAGAAAGCCAGAAAGCAAGAAAGCAAGAAAGCAAGAAAGCAAGAAAGAAAGCAAGAAAGAAAGCAAGAAAGAAAGCAAGAAAGCAAGAAAGAAAGAAAGAGAGAGAGAGTCCTGGTGTTGTCATTACTAGCATCTGGAGCTTGACTGGAATCTGATGTTTGCTGCCCCCGGCAGTGCCCAGACGTGGCAGTTTCCAGGGCCTGGTGTCCTGGTCCAGGCAATTGGCAGCACCTGCAGTGCCTAGGTGGTACCTTTGCCAGCACCGGTGCCAGGCAGCTGGGCCAATTTCCTGCTGCTGGGGCCCTCGGGAGCCTGGCCGAGCAGGAAAGGTGAGGCTGAGGCAGGAGATCTCCTTGCGGCTGCAGCAAAGGCCGGGTGCACACACACCTTGCCGGCGCTGTGCCCTGGGCCAAGTAGGATTGTGGCCCAGGGGCTGCGCCTAACTTTCTTCTGGCAGGCAGCTTGTGAACATGGAGTGTGGAGAAGGCAGAGGTGACTGTCAGCTTTGTGCAGTCCTAGCAAAGGATGCTGCCTGTGAAGCAGCCTGGGAGCAGGCTTGACGGGCCAGCAGCGGCCAATTGAGAGGCCTTTTCTTCCCTGCGGGCTGAGGCCCTGAGCCTTGCCCTTTGCCAGGGCCCGTGAGTGCCTGCCCAGGGGCCTTTTGCACAGGGGTGAGAGAAGTGCTGCTGCAAGGCTGTCCTCAAGCTACTTTTGCTGCAGATGGAGCTGAGGACTGCTGATTGCTTGCAGTCTCAGGTGCTGTTTGTGTGCAGGTGGAAGTGCTGAGGGAGGGAGCAGCTCAGCTGGGGGCCAAGAAGTCTTCTTCTTTTGGCGGTTTTTGTTTCTTTCTTTGAACGACTCCCCCCTAGCAGCTCTGGGCGGGGCTGAGTAAGTGTATCTGAAACAGGCCTGTGGCACTGTGGGGGTGGCCAAGGTGATTTTCCTCGAGCTGTGTGCAGAGAAATAAATGCCCATCAGTCCCAGCCAGAGCAGTTCAGTGGCCGGTCAGTTTTGTTGCTTAGACGCAGCTCAGGACGCTTCCCTTTGGGCGTCTCCAGGGAGGTAACGCTGGGGCTGGCACGGCTGTGGTGTCACAAAGAGGGGGAATGTTTTGCTGCCCCCATTATGATGTCACAAAGAGGAGGAACACAGGGGCTGCAATGGCTGTGGTGTCACAAAGAGGGGGAATGTTGTGCTGCCCCCATTGTGATGTCACAAAGAGGGGGAACACAGGGGCTGCAATGGCTGTGGTGTCACAAAGAGGGGGAATGTTTTGCTGCCCCCATTGTGATGTCACAAAGAGGGGGAACACAGGGGCTGCAATGGCTGTGGTGTCACAAAGAGGGGGAATGTTTTGCTGCCCCCATTGTGATGTCACAAAGAGGGGGAGCACAGGGGCTGCAATGGCTGTGGTGTCACAAAGAGGGGGAATGTTTTGCTGCCCCCATTGTGATGTCACAAAGAGGGGGAGCACAGGGGCTGCAATGGCTGTGGTGTCACAAAGAGGGGGAATGTTGTGCTGCCCCCATTGTGATGTCACAAAGAGGGGGAACGCTGGGGCTGCAATGGCTGTGGTGTCACAAAGAGGGGGAATGTTGTGCTGCCCCCATTGTGATGTCACAAAGAGGAGGAACACAGGGGCTGCAATGGCTGTGGTGTCACAGAGTGGGAATGCAGGGGGTGCCGTGGTCTTTCTTTTAGTAAGTTTGGATCCTTGAAGTGTTTTGTAGGCCGTGTCAGTTTAATTGGGAGGGCTAAGGAAAAAGTGCGGAGGTGTGGAGGACTGAGGTGAAGTTGCAGGGATTTGGAAAGGGGGAGGAAAAGAAAGCCAGAAGGCAAGAAAGCAAGAAAGCAAGAAAGCAAGAAAGAAAGCAAGCAAGAAAGAAAGCAAGAAAGAAAGCAAGAAAGCAAGAAAGAAAGAAAGAGAGAGAGAGTCCTGGTGTTGTCATTACTAGCATCTGGAGCTTGACTGGAATCTGATGTTTGCTGCCCCTGGCAGTGCCCAGACGTGGCAGTTTCCAGGGCCTGGTGTCCTGGTCCAGGCAATTGGCAGCACCTGCAGTGCCTAGGTGGTACCTTTGCCGGCACCGGTGCCAGGCAGCTGGGCCAATTTCCTGCTGCTGGGGCCCTCGGGAGCCTGGCCGAGCAGGAAAGGTGAGGCTGAGGCAGGAGATCTCCTTGCGGCTGCAGCAAAGGCCGGGTGCACACACACCTTGCCGGCGCTGTGCCCTGGGCCAAGTAGGATTGTGGCCCAGGGGCTGCGCCTAACTTTCTTCTGGCAGGCAGCTTGTGAACATGGAGTGTGGAGAAGGCAGAGGTGACTGTCAGCTTTGTGCAGTCCTAGCAAAGGATGCTGCCTGTGAAGCAGCCTGGGAGCAGGCTTGACGGGCCAGCAGCGGCCAATTGAGAGGCCTTTTCTTCCCTGCGGGCGGAGGCCCTGAGCCTTGCCCTTTGCCAGGGCCCGTGAGTGCCTGCCCAGGGGCCTTTTGCACAGGGGTGAGAGAAGTGCTGCTGCAAGGCTGTCCTCAAGCTACTTTTGCTGCAGATGGAGCTGAGGACTGCTGATTGCTTGCAGTCTCAGGTGCTGTTTGTGTGCAGGTGGAAGTGCTGAGGGAGGGAGCAGCTCAGCTGGGGGCCAAGAAGCCTTCTTCTTTTGGCGGTTTTTGTTTCTTTCTTTGAACGACTCCCCCCTAGCAGCTCTGGGCGGGGCTGAGTAAGTGTATCTGAAACAGGCCTGTGGCACTGTGGGGGTGGCCAAGGTGATTTTCCTCGAGCTGTGTGCAGAGAAATAAATGCCCATCAGTCCCAGCCAGAGCAGTTCAGTGGCCGGTCAGTTTTGTTGCTTAGACGCAGCTCAGGACGCTTCCCTTTGGGCGTCTCCAGGGAGGTAACGCTGGGGCTGGCACGGCTGTGGTGTCACAAAGAGGGGGAATGTTTTGCTGCCCCCATTGTGATGTCACAAAGAGGGGGAGCACAGGGGCTGCAATGGCTGTGGTGTCACAAAGAGGGGGAATGTTTTGCTGCCCCCATTGTGATGTCACAAAGAGGGGGAGCACAGGGGCTGCAATGGCTGTGGTGTCACAAAGAGGGGGAATGTTTTGCTGCCCCCATTGTGATGTCACAAAGAGGGGGAGCACAGGGGCTGCAATGGCTGTGGTGTCACAAAGAGGGGGAATGTTGTGCTGCCCCCATTGTGATGTCACAATGAGGGGGAACGCTGGGGCTGCAATGGCTGTGGTGTCACAAAGAGGGGGAATGTTGTGCTGCCCCCATTGTGATGTCACAAAGAGGAGGAACACAGGGGCTGCAATGGCTGTGGTGTCACAGAGTGGGAATGCAGGGGGTGCCGTGGTCTTTCTTTTAGTAAGTTTGGATCCTTGAAGTGTTTTGTAGGCCGTGTCAGTTTAATTGGGAGGGCTAAGGAAAAAGTGCGGAGGTGTGGAGGACTGAGGTGAAGTTGCAGGGATTTGGAAAGGGGGAGGAAAAGAAAGCCAGAAAGCAAGAAAGCAAGAAAGCAAGAAAGCAAGAAAGAAAGCAAGAAAGAAAGCAAGAAAGCAAGAAAGAAAGAAAGAGAGAGAGAGTCCTGGTGTTGTCATTACTAGCATCTGGAGCTTGACTGGAATCTGATGTTTGCTGCCCCCGGCAGTGCCCAGACGTGGCAGTTTCCAGGGCCTGGTGTCCTGGTCCAGGCAATTGGCAGCACCTGCAGTGCCTAGGTGGTACCTTTGCCAGCACCGGTGCCAGGCAGCTGGGCCAATTTCCTGCTGCTGGGGCCCTCGGGAGCCTGGCCGAGCAGGAAAGGTGAGGCTGAGGCAGGAGATCTCCTTGCGGCTGCAGCAAAGGCCGGGTGCACACACACCTTGCCGGCGCTGTGCCCTGGGCCAAGTAGGATTGTGGCCCAGGGGCTGCGCCTAACTTTCTTCTGGCAGGCAGCTTGTGAACATGGAGTGTGGAGAAGGCAGAGGTGACTGTCAGCTTTGTGCAGTCCTAGCAAAGGATGCTGCCTGTGAAGCAGCCTGGGAGCAGGCTTGACGGGCCAGCAGCGGCCAATTGAGAGGCCTTTTCTTCCCTGCGGGCTGAGGCCCTGAGCCTTGCCCTTTGCCAGGGCCCGTGAGTGCCTGCCCAGGGGCCTTTTGCACAGGGGTGAGAGAAGTGCTGCTGCAAGGCTGTCCTCAAGCTACTTTTGCTGCAGATGGAGCTGAGGACTGCTGATTGCTTGCAGTCTCAGGTGCTGTTTGTGTGCAGGTGGAAGTGCTGAGGGAGGGAGCAGCTCAGCTGGGGGCCAAGAAGTCTTCTTCTTTTGGCGGTTTTTGTTTCTTTCTTTGAACGACTCCCCCCTAGCAGCTCTGGGCGGGGCTGAGTAAGTGTATCTGAAACAGGCCTGTGGCACTGTGGGGGTGGCCAAGGTGATTTTCCTCGAGCTGTGTGCAGAGAAATAAATGCCCATCAGTCCCAGCCAGAGCAGTTCAGTGGCCGGTCAGTTTTGTTGCTTAGACGCAGCTCAGGACGCTTCCCTTTGGGCGTCTCCAGGGAGGTAACGCTGGGGCTGGCACGGCTGTGGTGTCACAAAGAGGGGGAATGTTTTGCTGCCCCCATTGTGATGTCACAAAGAGGGGGAGCACAGGGGCTGCAATGGCTGTGGTGTCACAAAGAGGGGGAATGTTGTGCTGCCCCCATTGTGATGTCACAAAGAGGGGGAGCACAGGGGCTGCAATGGCTGTGGTGTCACAAAGAGGGGGAATGTTGTGCTGCCCCCATTGTGATGTCACAATGAGGGGGAACGCTGGGGCTGGCACGGCTGTGGTGTCACAAAGAGTGGGAATGTTGTGCTGCCCCCATTGTGATGTCACAATGAGGGGGAACGCTGGGGCTGCAATGGCTGTGGTGTCACAGAGTGGGAATGCAGGGGGTGCCGTGGTCTTTCTTTTAGTAAGTTTGGATCCTTGAAGTGTTTTGTAGGCCGTGTCAGTTTAATTGGGAGGGCTAAGGAAAAAGTGCGGAGGTGTGGAGGACTGAGGTGAAGTTGCAGGGATTTGGAAAGGGGGAGGAAAAGAAAGCCAGAAAGCAAGAAAGCAAGAAAGAAAGCAAGAAAGCAAGAAAGCAAGAAAGAAAGCAAGAAAGAAAGCAAGAAAGAAAGCAAGAAAGCAAGAAAGAAAGCAAGAAAGAAAGCAAGAAAGAAAGAAAGAAAGAAAGAGAGAGAGAGTCCTGGTGTTGTCATTACTAGCATCTGGAGCTTGACTGGAATCTGATGTTTGCTGCCCCCGGCCGTGCCCAGACGTGGCAGTTTCCAGGGCCTGGTGTCCTGGTCCAGGCAATTGGCAGCACCTGCAGTGCCTAGGTGGTACCTTTGCCGGCACCGGTGCCAGGCAGCTGGGCCAATTTCCTGCTGCTGGGGCCCTCGGGAGCCTGGCCGAGCAGGAAAGGTGAGGCTGAGGCAGGAGATCTCCTTGCGGCTGCAGCAAAGGCCGGGTGCACACACACCTTGCCGGCGCTGTGCCCTGGGCCAAGTAGGATTGTGGCCCAGGGGCTGCGCCTAACTTTCTTCTGGCAGGCAGCTTGTGAACATGGAGTGTGGAGAAGGCAGAGGTGACTGTCAGCTTTGTGCAGTCCTAGCAAAGGATGCTGCCTGTGAAGCAGCCTGGGAGCAGGCTTGACGGGCCAGCAGCGGCCAATTGAGAGGCCTTTTCTTCCCTGCGGGCTGAGGCCCTGAGCCTTGCCCTTTGCCAGGGCCCGTGAGTGCCTGCCCAGGGGCCTTTTGCACAGGGGTGAGAGAAGTGCTGCTGCAAGGCTGTCCTCAAGCTACTTTTGCTGCAGATGGAGCTGAGGACTGCTGATTGCTTGCAGTCTCAGGTGCTGTTTGTGTGCAGGTGCAAGTGCTGAGGGAGGGAGCAGCTCAGCTGGGGGCCAAGAAGTCTTCTTCTTTTGGCGGTTTTTGTTTCTTTCTTTGAACGACTCCCCCCTAGCAGCTCTGGGCGGGGCTGAGTAAGTGTATCTGAAACAGGCCTGTGGCACTGTGGGGGTGGCCAAGGTGATTTTCCTCGAGCTGTGTGCAGAGAAATAAATGCCCATCAGTCCCAGCCAGAGCAGTTCAGTGGCCGGTCAGTTTTGTTGCTTAGACGCAGCTCAGGACGCTTCCCTTTGGGCGTCTCCAGGGAGGTAACGCTGGGGCTGGCACGGCTGTGGTGTCACAAAGAGGGGGAATGTTTTGCTGCCCCCATTGTGATGTCACAAAGAGGGGGAGCACAGGGGCTGCAATGGCTGTGGTGTCACAAAGAGGGGGAATGTTGTGCTGCCCCCATTGTGATGTCACAAAGAGGGGGAGCACAGGGGCTGCAATGGCTGTGGTGTCACAAAGAGGGGGAATGTTGTGCTGCCCCCATTGTGATGTCACAATGAGGGGGAACGCTGGGGCTGGCACGGCTGTGGTGTCACAAAGAGTGGGAATGTTGTGCTGCCCCCATTGTGATGTCACAATGAGGGGGAACGCTGGGGCTGCAATGGCTGTGGTGTCACAGAGTGGGAATGCAGGGGGTGCCGTGGTCTTTCTTTTAGTAAGTTTGGATCCTTGAAGTGTTTTGTAGGCCGTGTCAGTTTAATTGGGAGGGCTAAGGAAAAAGTGCGGAGGTGTGGAGGACTGAGGTGAAGTTGCAGGGATTTGGAAAGGGGGAGGAAAAGAAAGCCAGAAAGCAAGAAAGCAAGAAAGAAAGCAAGAAAGCAAGAAAGCAAGAAAGAAAGCAAGAAAGAAAGCAAGAAAGAAAGCAAGAAAGCAAGAAAGAAAGCAAGAAAGAAAGCAAGAAAGAAAGAAAGAAAGAAAGAGAGAGAGAGTCCTGGTGTTGTCATTACTAGCATCTGGAGCTTGACTGGAATCTGATGTTTGCTGCCCCCGGCCGTGCCCAGACGTGGCAGTTTCCAGGGCCTGGTGTCCTGGTCCAGGCAATTGGCAGCACCTGCAGTGCCTAGGTGGTACCTTTGCCGGCACCGGTGCCAGGCAGCTGGGCCAATTTCCTGCTGCTGGGGCCCTCGGGAGCCTGGCCGAGCAGGAAAGGTGAGGCTGAGGCAGGAGATCTCCTTGCGGCTGCAGCAAAGGCCGGGTGCACACACACCTTGCCGGCGCTGTGCCCTGGGCCAAGTAGGATTGTGGCCCAGGGGCTGCGCCTAACTTTCTTCTGGCAGGCAGCTTGTGAACATGGAGTGTGGAGAAGGCAGAGGTGACTGTCAGCTTTGTGCAGTCCTAGCAAAGGATGCTGCCTGTGAAGCAGCCTGGGAGCAGGCTTGACGGGCCAGCAGCGGCCAATTGAGAGGCCTTTTCTTCCCTGCGGGCTGAGGCCCTGAGCCTTGCCCTTTGCCAGGGCCCGTGAGTGCCTGCCCAGGGGCCTTTTGCACAGGGGTGAGAGAAGTGCTGCTGCAAGGCTGTCCTCAAGCTACTTTTGCTGCAGATGGAGCTGAGGACTGCTGATTGCTTGCAGTCTCAGGTGCTGTTTGTGTGCAGGTGCAAGTGCTGAGGGAGGGAGCAGCTCAGCTGGGGGCCAAGAAGTCTTCTTCTTTTGGCGGTTTTTGTTTCTTTCTTTGAACGACTCCCCCCTAGCAGCTCTGGGCGGGGCTGAGTAAGTGTATCTGAAACAGGCCTGTGGCACTGTGGGGGTGGCCAAGGTGATTTTCCTCGAGCTGTGTGCAGAGAAATAAATGCCCATCAGTCCCAGCCAGAGCAGTTCAGTGGCCGGTCAGTTTTGTTGCTTAGACGCAGCTCAGGACGCTTCCCTTTGGGCGTCTCCAGGGAGGTAACGCTGGGGCTGGCACGGCTGTGGTGTCACAAAGAGGGGGAATGTTTTGCTGCCCCCATTGTGATGTCACAAAGAGGGGGAACACAGGGGCTGCAATGGCTGTGGTGTCACAAAGAGGGGGAATGTTTTGCTGCCCCCATTGTGATGTCACAAAGAGGGGGAACACAGGGGCTGCAATGGCTGTGGTGTCACAAAGAGGGGGAATGTTTTTGCTGCCCCCATTGTGATGTCACAAAGAGGGGGAGCACAGGGGCTGCAATGGCTGTGGTGTCACAAAGAGGGGGAATGTTTTGCTGCCCCCATTGTGATGTCACAAAGAGGGGGAGCACAGGGGCTGCAATGGCTGTGGTGTCACAAAGAGGGGGAATGTTGTGCTGCCCCCATTGTGATGTCACAATGAGGGGGAACGCTGGGGCTGCAATGGCTGTGGTGTCACAAAGAGGGGGAATGTTGTGCTGCCCCCATTGTGATGTCACAAAGAGGAGGAACACAGGGGCTGCAATGGCTGTGGTGTCACAGAGTGGGAATGCAGGGGGTGCCGTGGTCTTTCTTTTAGTAAGTTTGGATCCTTGAAGTGTTTTGTAGGCCGTGTCAGTTTAATTGGGAGGGCTAAGGAAAAAGTGCGGAGGTGTGGAGGACTGAGGTGAAGTTGCAGGGATTTGGAAAGGGGGAGGAAAAGAAAGCCAGAAAGCAAGAAAGCAAGAAAGCAAGAAAGCAAGAAAGAAAGCAAGAAAGAAAGCAAGAAAGAAAGCAAGAAAGCAAGAAAGAAAGAAAGAGAGAGAGAGTCCTGGTGTTGTCATTACTAGCATCTGGAGCTTGACTGGAATCTGATGTTTGCTGCCCCCGGCAGTGCCCAGACGTGGCAGTTTCCAGGGCCTGGTGTCCTGGTCCAGGCAATTGGCAGCACCTGCAGTGCCTAGGTGGTACCTTTGCCGGCACCGGTGCCAGGCAGCTGGGCCAATTTCCTGCTGCTGGGGCCCTCGGGAGCCTGGCCGAGCAGGAAAGGTGAGGCTGAGGCAGGAGATCTCCTTGCGGCTGCAGCAAAGGCCGGGTGCACACACACCTTGCCGGCGCTGTGCCCTGGGCCAAGTAGGATTGTGGCCCAGGGGCTGCGCCTAACTTTCTTCTGGCAGGCAGCTTGTGAACATGGAGTGTGGAGAAGGCAGAGGTGACTGTCAGCTTTGTGCAGTCCTAGCAAAGGATGCTGCCTGTGAAGCAGCCTGGGAGCAGGCTTGACGGGCCAGCAGCGGCCAATTGAGAGGCCTTTTCTTCCCTGCGGGTGGAGGCCCTGAGCCTTGCCCTTTGCCAGGGCCCGTGAGTGCCTGCCCAGGGGCCTTTTGCACAGGGGTGAGAGAAGTGCTGCTGCAAGGCTGTCCTCAAGCTACTTTTGCTGCAGATGGAGCTGAGGACTGCTGATTGCTTGCAGTCTCAGGTGCTGTTTGTGTGCAGGTGCAAGTGCTGAGGGAGGGAGCAGCTCAGCTGGGGGCCAAGAAGTCTTCTTCTTTTGGCGGTTTTTGTTTCTTTCTTTGAACGACTCCCCCCTAGCAGCTCTGGGCGGGGCTGAGTAAGTGTATCTGAAACAGGCCTGTGGCACTGTGGGGGTGGCCAAGGTGATTTTCCTCGAGCTGTGTGCAGAGAAATAAATGCCCATCAGTCCCAGCCAGAGCAGTTCAGTGGCCGGTCAGTTTTGTTGCTTAGACGCAGCTCAGGACGCTTCCCTTTGGGCGTCTCCAGGGAGGTAACGCTGGGGCTGGCACGGCTGTGGTGTCACAAAGAGGGGGAATGTTTTGCTGCCCCCATTGTGATGTCACAAAGAGGGGGAGCACAGGGGCTGCAATGGCTGTGGTGTCACAAAGAGGGGGAATGTTGTGCTGCCCCCATTGTGATGTCACAAAGAGGGGGAGCACAGGGGCTGCAATGGCTGTGGTGTCACAAAGAGGGGGAATGTTTTGCTGCCCCCATTGTGATGTCACAAAGAGGGGGAGCACAGGGGCTGCAATGGCTGTGGTGTCACAAAGAGGGGGAATGTTGTGCTGCCCCCATTGTGATGTCACAATGAGGGGGAACGCTGGGGCTGGCACGGCTGTGGTGTCACAAAGAGTGGGAATGTTGTGCTGCCCCCATTGTGATGTCACAAAGAGGAGGAACACAGGGGCTGCAATGGCTGTGGTGTCACAGAGTGGGAATGCAGGGGGTGCCGTGGTCTTTCTTTTAGTAAGTTTGGATCCTTGAAGTGTTTTGTAGGCCGTGTCAGTTTAATTGGGAGGGCTAAGGAAAAAGTGCGGAGGTGTGGAGGACTGAGGTGAAGTTGCAGGGATTTGGAAAGGGGGAGGAAAAGAAAGCCAGAAAGCAAGAAAGCAAGAAAGAAAGCAAGAAAGCAAGAAAGCAAGAAAGAAAGCAAGAAAGAAAGCAAGAAAGAAAGCAAGAAAGAAAGCAAGAAAGAAAGCAAGAAAGCAAGAAAGAAAGCAAGAAAGAAAGCAAGCAAGAAAGAAAGAAAGAAAGAGAGAGAGAGTCCTGGTGTTGTCATTACTAGCATCTGGAGCTTGACTGGAATCTGATGTTTGCTGCCCCCGGCAGTGCCCAGACGTGGCAGTTTCCAGGGCCTGGTGTCCTGGTCCAGGCAATTGGCAGCACCTGCAGTGCCTAGGTGGTACCTTTGCCGGCACCGGTGCCAGGCAGCTGGGCCAATTTCCTGCTGCTGGGGCCCTCGGGAGCCTGGCCGAGCAGGAAAGGTGAGGCTGAGGCAGGAGATCTCCTTGCGGCTGCAGCAAAGGCCGGGTGCACACACACCTTGCCGGCGCTGTGCCCTGGGCCAAGTAGGATTGTGGCCCAGGGGCTGCGCCTAACTTTCTTCTGGCAGGCAGCTTGTGAACATGGAGTGTGGAGAAGGCAGAGGTGACTGTCAGCTTTGTGCAGTCCTAGCAAAGGATGCTGCCTGTGAAGCAGCCTGGGAGCAGGCTTGACGGGCCAGCAGCGGCCAATTGAGAGGCCTTTTCTTCCCTGCGGGCTGAGGCCCTGAGCCTTGCCCTTTGCCAGGGCCCGTGAGTGCCTGCCCAGGGGCCTTTTGCACAGGGGTGAGAGAAGTGCTGCTGCAAGGCTGTCCTCAAGCTACTTTTGCTGCAGATGGAGCTGAGGACTGCTGATTGCTTGCAGTCTCAGGTGCTGTTTGTGTGCAGGTGCAAGTGCTGAGGGAGGGAGCAGCTCAGCTGGGGGCCAAGAAGTCTTCTTCTTTTGGCGGTTTTTGTTTCTTTCTTTGAACGACTCCCCCCTAGCAGCTCTGGGCGGGGCTGAGTAAGTGTATCTGAAACAGGCCTGTGGCACTGTGGGGGTGGCCAAGGTGATTTTCCTCGAGCTGTGTGCAGAGAAATAAATGCCCATCAGTCCCAGCCAGAGCAGTTCAGTGGCCGGTCAGTTTTGTTGCTTAGACGCAGCTCAGGACGCTTCCCTTTGGGCGTCTCCAGGGAGGTAACGCTGGGGCTGGCACGGCTGTGGTGTCAC
>NW_028154461.1:0-52397 GCF_965231275.1 Zosterops lateralis
CTCCAAGTGAAAATAAGCCTGTCCGGAGCCCGTGGTAGCTCCAGCTGCTTTGGAACACATTCTGCCACACTTGCTCTTTCTGCATGTCTCTAGCAGCCAGAAAGCGCTGTAAAGCGCTCTTTTCTCGAGAAAAGCAACACTCTGGGAAACCTCTGTAACTTTGCTTGCAGCAGCACCTTGGTGTGTTTTCTGTGTTCTCCAAGTGAAAATAAGCCTGTCCGGAGCCCGTGGTAGCTCCAGCTGCTTTGGAACACATTCTGCCACACTTGCTCTTTCTGCATGTCTCTAGCAGCCAGAAAGCGCTGTAAAGCGCTCTTTTCTCGAGAAAAGCAACACTCTGGGAAACCTCTGTAACTTTGCTTGCAGCAGCACCTTGGTGTGTTTTCTGTGTTCTCCAAGTGAAAATAAGCCTGTCCGGAGCCCGTGGTAGCTCCAGCTGCTTTGGAACACATTCTGCCACACTTGCTCTTTCTGCATGTCTCTAGCAGCCAGAAAGCGCTGTAAAGCGCTCTTTTCTCGAGAAAAGCAACACTCTGGGAAACCTCTGTAACTTTGCTTGCAGCAGCACCTTGGTGTGTTTTCTGTGTTCTCCAAGTGAAAATAAGCCTGTCCGGAGCCCGTGGTAGCTCCAGCTGCTTTGGAACACATTCTGCCACACTTGCTCTTTCTGCATGTCTCTAGCAGCCAGAAAGCGCTGTAAAGCGCTCTTTTCTCGAGAAAAGCAACACTCTGGGAAACCTCTGTAACTTTGCTTGCAGCAGCACCTTGGTGTGTTTTCTGTGTTCTCCAAGTGAAAATAAGCCTGTCCGGAGCCCGTGGTAGCTCCAGCTGCTTTGGAACACATTCTGCCACACTTGCTCTTTCTGCATGTCTCTAGCAGCCAGAAAGCGCTGTAAAGCGCTCTTTTCTCGAGAAAAGCAACACTCTGGGAAACCTCTGTAACTTTGCTTGCAGCAGCACCTTGGTGTGTTTTCTGTGTTCTCCAAGTGAAAATAAGCCTGTCCGGAGCCCGTGGTAGCTCCAGCTGCTTTGGAACACATTCTGCCACACTTGCTCTTTCTGCATGTCTCTAGCAGCCAGAAAGCGCTGTAAAGCGCTCTTTTCTCGAGAAAAGCAACACTCTGGGAAACCTCTGTAACTTTGCTTGCAGCAGCACCTTGGTGTGTTTTCTGTGTTCTCCAAGTGAAAATAAGCCTGTCCGGAGCCCGTGGTAGCTCCAGCTGCTTTGGAACACATTCTGCCACACTTGCTCTTTCTGCATGTCTCTAGCAGCCAGAAAGCGCTGTAAAGCGCTCTTTTCTCGAGAAAAGCAACACTCTGGGAAACCTCTGTAACTTTGCTTGCAGCAGCACCTTGGTGTGTTTTCTGTGTTCTCCAAGTGAAAATAAGCCTGTCCGGAGCCCGTGGTAGCTCCAGCTGCTTTGGAACACATTCTGCCACACTTGCTCTTTCTGCATGTCTCTAGCAGCCAGAAAGCGCTGTAAAGCGCTCTTTGCTCGAGAAAAGCAACACTCTGGGAAACCTCTGTAACTTTGCTTGCAGCAGCACCTTGGTGTGTTTTCTGTGTTCTCCAAGTGAAAATAAGCCTGTCCGGAGCCCGTGGTAGCTCCAGCTGCTTTGGAACACATTCTGCCACACTTGCTCTTTCTGCATGTCTCTAGCAGCCAGAAAGCGCTGTAAAGCGCTCTTTTCTCGAGAAAAGCAACACTCTGGGAAACCTCTGTAACTTTGCTTGCAGCAGCACCTTGGTGTGTTTTCTGTGTTCTCCAAGTGAAAATAAGCCTGTCCGGAGCCCGTGGTAGCTCCAGCTGCTTTGGAACACATTCTGCCACACTTGCTCTTTCTGCATGTCTCTAGCAGCCAGAAAGCGCTGTAAAGCGCTCTTTTCTCGAGAAAAGCAACACTCTGGGAAACCTCTGTAACTTTGCTTGCAGCAGCACCTTGGTGTGTTTTCTGTGTTCTCCAAGTGAAAATAAGCCTGTCCGGAGCCCGTGGTAGCTCCAGCTGCTTTGGAACACATTCTGCCACACTTGCTCTTTCTGCATGTCTCTAGCAGCCAGAAAGCGCTGTAAAGCGCTCTTTTCTCGAGAAAAGCAACACTCTGGGAAACCTCTGTAACTTTGCTTGCAGCAGCACCTTGGTGTGTTTTCTGTGTTCTCCAAGTGAAAATAAGCCTGTCCGGAGCCCGTGGTAGCTCCAGCTGCTTTGGAACACATTCTGCCACACTTGCTCTTTCTGCATGTCTCTAGCAGCCAGAAAGCGCTGTAAAGCGCTCTTTTCTCGAGAAAAGCAACACTCTGGGAAACCTCTGTAACTTTGCTTGCAGCAGCACCTTGGTGTGTTTTCTGTGTTCTCCAAGTGAAAATAAGCCTGTCCGGAGCCCGTGGTAGCTCCAGCTGCTTTGGAACACATTCTGCCACACTTGCTCTTTCTGCATGTCTCTAGCAGCCAGAAAGCGCTGTAAAGCGCTCTTTTCTCGAGAAAAGCAACACTCTGGGAAACCTCTGTAACTTTGCTTGCAGCAGCACCTTGGTGTGTTTTCTGTGTTCTCCAAGTGAAAATAAGCCTGTCCGGAGCCCGTGGTAGCTCCAGCTGCTTTGGAACACATTCTGCCACACTTGCTCTTTCTGCATGTCTCTAGCAGCCAGAAAGCGCTGTAAAGCGCTCTTTTCTCGAGAAAAGCAACACTCTGGGAAACCTCTGTAACTTTGCTTGCAGCAGCACCTTGGTGTGTTTTCTGTGTTCTCCAAGTGAAAATAAGCCTGTCCGGAGCCCGTGGTAGCTCCAGCTGCTTTGGAACACATTCTGCCACACTTGCTCTTTCTGCATGTCTCTAGCAGCCAGAAAGCGCTGTAAAGCGCTCTTTTCTCGAGAAAAGCAACACTCTGGGAAACCTCTGTAACTTTGCTTGCAGCAGCACCTTGGTGTGTTTTCTGTGTTCTCCAAGTGAAAAGAAGCCTGTGGGGAGCCCGTGGTAGCTCCAGCTGCTTTGGAACACATTCTGCCACACTTGCTCTTTCTGCATGTCTCTAGCAGCCAGAAAGCGCTGTAAAGCGCTCTTTTCTCGAGAAAAGCAACACTCTGGGAAACCTCTGTAACTTTGCTTGCAGCAGCACCTTGGTGTGTTTTCTGTGTTCTCCAAGTGAAAATAAGCCTGTGGGGAGCCCGTGGTAGCTCCAGCTGCTTTGGAACACATTCTGCCACACTTGCTCTTTCTGCATGTCTCTAGCAGCCAGAAAGCACTGTAAAGCGCTCTTTTCTCGAGAAAAGCAACACTCTGGGAAACCTCTGTAACTTTGCTTGCAGCAGCACCTTGGTGTGTTTTCTGTGTTCTCCAAGTGAAAATAAGCCTGTCCGGAGCCCGTGGTAGCTCCAGCTGCTTTGGAACACATTCTGCCACACTTGCTCTTTCTGCATGTCTCTAGCAGCCAGAAAGCGCTGTAAAGCGCTCTTTTCTCGAGAAAAGCAACACTCTGGGAAACCTCTGTAACTTTGCTTGCAGCAGCACCTTGGTGTGTTTTCTGTGTTCTCCAAGTGAAAATAAGCCTGTGCGGAGCCCGTGGTAGCTCCAGCTGCTTTGGAACACATTCTGCCACACTTGCTCTTTCTGCATGTCTCTAGCAGCCAGAAAGCGCTGTAAAGCGCTCTTTTCTCGAGAAAAGCAACACTCTGGGAAACCTCTGTAACTTTGCTTGCAGCAGCACCTTGGTGTGTTTTCTGTGTTCTCCAAGTGAAAATAAGCCTGTCGGGAGCCCGTGGTAGCTCCAGCTGCTTTGGAACACATTCTGCCACACTTGCTCTTTCTGCATGTCTCTAGCAGCCAGAAAGCGCTGTAAAGCGCTCTTTTCTCGAGAAAAGCAACACTCTGGGAAACCTCTGTAACTTTGCTTGCAGCAGCACCTTGGTGTGTTTTCTGTGTTCTCCAAGTGAAAATAAGCCTGTCCGGAGCCCGTGGTAGCTCCAGCTGCTTTGGAACACATTCTGCCACACTTGCTCTTTCTGCATGTCTCTAGCAGCCAGAAAGCGCTGTAAAGCGCTCTTTTCTCGAGAAAAGCAACACTCTGGGAAACCTCTGTAACTTTGCTTGCAGCAGCACCTTGGTGTGTTTTCTGTGTTCTCCAAGTGAAAATAAGCCTGTCGGGAGCCCGTGGTAGCTCCAGCTGCTTTGGAACACATTCTGCCACACTTGCTCTTTCTGCATGTCTCTAGCAGCCAGAAAGCGCTGTAAAGCGCTCTTTTCTCGAGAAAAGCAACACTCTGGGAAACCTCTGTAACTTTGCTTGCAGCAGCACCTTGGTGTGTTTTCTGTGTTCTCCAAGTGAAAATAAGCCTGTCCGGAGCCCGTGGTAGCTCCAGCTGCTTTGGAACACATTCTGCCACACTTGCTCTTTCTGCATGTCTCTAGCAGCCAGAAAGCGCTGTAAAGCGCTCTTTTCTCGAGAAAAGCAACACTCTGGGAAACCTCTGTAACTTTGCTTGCAGCAGCACCTTGGTGTGTTTTCTGTGTTCTCCAAGTGAAAATAAGCCTGTCCGGAGCCCGTGGTAGCTCCAGCTGCTTTGGAACACATTCTGCCACACTTGCTCTTTCTGCATGTCTCTAGCAGCCAGAAAGCGCTGTAAAGCGCTCTTTTCTCGAGAAAAGCAACACTCTGGGAAACCTCTGTAACTTTGCTTGCAGCAGCACCTTGGTGTGTTTTCTGTGTTCTCCAAGTGAAAATAAGCCTGTGGGGAGCCCGTGGTAGCTCCAGCTGCTTTGGAACACATTCTGCCACACTTGCTCTTTCTGCATGTCTCTAGCAGCCAGAAAGCGCTGTAAAGCGCTCTTTTCTCGAGAAAAGCAACACTCTGGGAAACCTCTGTAACTTTGCTTGCAGCAGCACCTTGGTGTGTTTTCTGTGTTCTCCAAGTGAAAATAAGCCTGTCCGGAGCCCGTGGTAGCTCCAGCTGCTTTGGAACACATTCTGCCACACTTGCTCTTTCTGCATGTCTCTAGCAGCCAGAAAGCGCTGTAAAGCGCTCTTTTCTCGAGAAAAGCAACACTCTGGGAAACCTCTGTAACTTTGCTTGCAGCAGCACCTTGGTGTGTTTTCTGTGTTCTCCAAGTGAAAATAAGCCTGTCGGGAGCCCGTGGTAGCTCCAGCTGCTTTGGAACACATTCTGCCACACTTGCTCTTTCTGCATGTCTCTAGCAGCCAGAAAGCGCTGTAAAGCGCTCTTTTCTCGAGAAAAGCAACACTCTGGGAAACCTCTGTAACTTTGCTTGCAGCAGCACCTTGGTGTGTTTTCTGTGTTCTCCAAGTGAAAATAAGCCTGTGGGGAGCCCGTGGTAGCTCCAGCTGCTTTGGAACACATTCTGCCACACTTGCTCTTTCTGCATGTCTCTAGCAGCCAGAAAGCGCTGTAAAGCGCTCTTTTCTCGAGAAAAGCAACACTCTGGGAAACCTCTGTAACTTTGCTTGCAGCAGCACCTTGGTGTGTTTTCTGTGTTCTCCAAGTGAAAATAAGCCTGTCCGGAGCCCGTGGTAGCTCCAGCTGCTTTGGAACACATTCTGCCACACTTGCTCTTTCTGCATGTCTCTAGCAGCCAGAAAGCGCTGTAAAGCGCTCTTTTCTCGAGAAAAGCAACACTCTGGGAAACCTCTGTAACTTTGCTTGCAGCAGCACCTTGGTGTGTTTTCTGTGTTCTCCAAGTGAAAATAAGCCTGTCCGGAGCCCGTGGTAGCTCCAGCTGCTTTGGAACACATTCTGCCACACTTGCTCTTTCTGCATGTCTCTAGCAGCCAGAAAGCGCTGTAAAGCGCTCTTTTCTCGAGAAAAGCAACACTCTGGGAAACCTCTGTAACTTTGCTTGCAGCAGCACCTTGGTGTGTTTTCTGTGTTCTCCAAGTGAAAATAAGCCTGTCCGGAGCCCGTGGTAGCTCCAGCTGCTTTGGAACACATTCTGCCACACTTGCTCTTTCTGCATGTCTCTAGCAGCCAGAAAGCGCTGTAAAGCGCTCTTTTCTCGAGAAAAGCAACACTCTGGGAAACCTCTGTAACTTTGCTTGCAGCAGCACCTTGGTGTGTTTTCTGTGTTCTCCAAGTGAAAATAAGCCTGTGGGGAGCCCGTGGTAGCTCCAGCTGCTTTGGAACACATTCTGCCACACTTGCTCTTTCTGCATGTCTCTAGCAGCCAGAAAGCGCTGTAAAGCGCTCTTTTCTCGAGAAAAGCAACACTCTGGGAAACCTCTGTAACTTTGCTTGCAGCAGCACCTTGGTGTGTTTTCTGTGTTCTCCAAGTGAAAATAAGCCTGTCCGGAGCCCGTGGTAGCTCCAGCTGCTTTGGAACACATTCTGCCACACTTGCTCTTTCTGCATGTCTCTAGCAGCCAGAAAGCGCTGTAAAGCGCTCTTTTCTCGAGAAAAGCAACACTCTGGGAAACCTCTGTAACTTTGCTTGCAGCAGCACCTTGGTGTGTTTTCTGTGTTCTCCAAGTGAAAATAAGCCTGTGGGGAGCCCGTGGTAGCTCCAGCTGCTTTGGAACACATTCTGCCACACTTGCTCTTTCTGCATGTCTCTAGCAGCCAGAAAGCGCTGTAAAGCGCTCTTTTCTCGAGAAAAGCAACACTCTGGGAAACCTCTGTAACTTTGCTTGCAGCAGCACCTTGGTGTGTTTTCTGTGTTCTCCAAGTGAAAATAAGCCTGTCCGGAGCCCGTGGTAGCTCCAGCTGCTTTGGAACACATTCTGCCACACTTGCTCTTTCTGCATGTCTCTAGCAGCCAGAAAGCGCTGTAAAGCGCTCTTTTCTCGAGAAAAGCAACACTCTGGGAAACCTCTGTAACTTTGCTTGCAGCAGCACCTTGGTGTGTTTTCTGTGTTCTCCAAGTGAAAATAAGCCTGTGGGGAGCCCGTGGTAGCTCCAGCTGCTTTGGAACACATTCTGCCACACTTGCTCTTTCTGCATGTCTCTAGCAGCCAGAAAGCGCTGTAAAGCGCTCTTTTCTCGAGAAAAGCAACACTCTGGGAAACCTCTGTAACTTTGCTTGCAGCAGCACCTTGGTGTGTTTTCTGTGTTCTCCAAGTGAAAATAAGCCTGTCCGGAGCCCGTGGTAGCTCCAGCTGCTTTGGAACACATTGTGCCACACTTGCTCTTTCTGCATGTCTCTAGCAGCCAGAAAGCGCTGTAAAGCGCTCTTTTCTCGAGAAAAGCAACACTCTGGGAAACCTCTGTAACTTTGCTTGCAGCAGCACCTTGGTGTGTTTTCTGTGTTCTCCAAGTGAAAATAAGCCTGTCCGGAGCCCGTGGTAGCTCCAGCTGCTTTGGAACACATTCTGCCACACTTGCTCTTTCTGCATGTCTCTAGCAGCCAGAAAGCGCTGTAAAGCGCTCTTTTCTCGAGAAAAGCAACACTCTGGGAAACCTCTGTAACTTTGCTTGCAGCAGCACCTTGGTGTGTTTTCTGTGTTCTCCAAGTGAAAATAAGCCTGTCCGGAGCCCGTGGTAGCTCCAGCTGCTTTGGAACACATTCTGCCACACTTGCTCTTTCTGCATGTCTCTAGCAGCCAGAAAGCGCTGTAAAGCGCTCTTTTCTCGAGAAAAGCAACACTCTGGGAAACCTCTGTAACTTTGCTTGCAGCAGCACCTTGGTGTGTTTTCTGTGTTCTCCAAGTGAAAATAAGCCTGTCCGGAGCCCGTGGTAGCTCCAGCTGCTTTGGAACACATTCTGCCACACTTGCTCTTTCTGCATGTCTCTAGCAGCCAGAAAGCGCTGTAAAGCGCTCTTTTCTCGAGAAAAGCAACACTCTGGGAAACCTCTGTAACTTTGCTTGCAGCAGCACCTTGGTGTGTTTTCTGTGTTCTCCAAGTGAAAATAAGCCTGTCCGGAGCCCGTGGTAGCTCCAGCTGCTTTGGAACACATTCTGCCACACTTGCTCTTTCTGCATGTCTCTAGCAGCCAGAAAGCGCTGTAAAGCGCTCTTTTCTCGAGAAAAGCAACACTCTGGGAAACCTCTGTAACTTTGCTTGCAGCAGCACCTTGGTGTGTTTTCTGTGTTCTCCAAGTGAAAATAAGCCTGTCGGGAGCCCGTGGTAGCTCCAGCTGCTTTGGAACACATTCTGCCACACTTGCTCTTTCTGCATGTCTCTAGCAGCCAGAAAGCGCTGTAAAGCGCTCTTTTCTCGAGAAAAGCAACACTCTGGGAAACCTCTGTAACTTTGCTTGCAGCAGCACCTTGGTGTGTTTTCTGTGTTCTCCAAGTGAAAATAAGCCTGTCCGGAGCCCGTGGTAGCTCCAGCTGCTTTGGAACACATTCTGCCACACTTGCTCTTTCTGCATGTCTCTAGCAGCCAGAAAGCGCTGTAAAGCGCTCTTTTCTCGAGAAAAGCAACACTCTGGGAAACCTCTGTAACTTTGCTTGCAGCAGCACCTTGGTGTGTTTTCTGTGTTCTCCAAGTGAAAATAAGCCTGTCCGGAGCCCGTGGTAGCTCCAGCTGCTTTGGAACACATTCTGCCACACTTGCTCTTTCTGCATGTCTCTAGCAGCCAGAAAGCGCTGTAAAGCGCTCTTTTCTCGAGAAAAGCAACACTCTGGGAAACCTCTGTAACTTTGCTTGCAGCAGCACCTTGGTGTGTTTTCTGTGTTCTCCAAGTGAAAATAAGCCTGTCCGGAGCCCGTGGTAGCTCCAGCTGCTTTGGAACACATTCTGCCACACTTGCTCTTTCTGCATGTCTCTAGCAGCCAGAAAGCGCTGTAAAGCGCTCTTTTCTCGAGAAAAGCAACACTCTGGGAAACCTCTGTAACTTTGCTTGCAGCAGCACCTTGGTGTGTTTTCTGTGTTCTCCAAGTGAAAATAAGCCTGTCCGGAGCCCGTGGTAGCTCCAGCTGCTTTGGAACACATTCTGCCACACTTGCTCTTTCTGCATGTCTCTAGCAGCCAGAAAGCGCTGTAAAGCGCTCTTTTCTCGAGAAAAGCAACACTCTGGGAAACCTCTGTAACTTTGCTTGCAGCAGCACCTTGGTGTGTTTTCTGTGTTCTCCAAGTGAAAATAAGCCTGTCCGGAGCCCGTGGTAGCTCCAGCTGCTTTGGAACACATTCTGCCACACTTGCTCTTTCTGCATGTCTCTAGCAGCCAGAAAGCGCTGTAAAGCGCTCTTTTCTCGAGAAAAGCAACACTCTGGGAAACCTCTGTAACTTTGCTTGCAGCAGCACCTTGGTGTGTTTTCTGTGTTCTCCAAGTGAAAATAAGCCTGTCCGGAGCCCGTGGTAGCTCCAGCTGCTTTGGAACACATTCTGCCACACTTGCTCTTTCTGCATGTCTCTAGCAGCCAGAAAGCGCTGTAAAGCGCTCTTTTCTCGAGAAAAGCAACACTCTGGGAAACCTCTGTAACTTTGCTTGCAGCAGCACCTTGGTGTGTTTTCTGTGTTCTCCAAGTGAAAATAAGCCTGTCCGGAGCCCGTGGTAGCTCCAGCTGCTTTGGAACACATTCTGCCACACTTGCTCTTTCTGCATGTCTCTAGCAGCCAGAAAGCGCTGTAAAGCGCTCTTTTCTCGAGAAAAGCAACACTCTGGGAAACCTCTGTAACTTTGCTTGCAGCAGCACCTTGGTGTGTTTTCTGTGTTCTCCAAGTGAAAATAAGCCTGTCCGGAGCCCGTGGTAGCTCCAGCTGCTTTGGAACACATTCTGCCACACTTGCTCTTTCTGCATGTCTCTAGCAGCCAGAAAGCGCTGTAAAGCGCTCTTTTCTCGAGAAAAGCAACACTCTGGGAAACCTCTGTAACTTTGCTTGCAGCAGCACCTTGGTGTGTTTTCTGTGTTCTCCAAGTGAAAATAAGCCTGTCCGGAGCCCGTGGTAGCTCCAGCTGCTTTGGAACACATTCTGCCACACTTGCTCTTTCTGCATGTCTCTAGCAGCCAGAAAGCGCTGTAAAGCGCTCTTTTCTCGAGAAAAGCAACACTCTGGGAAACCTCTGTAACTTTGCTTGCAGCAGCACCTTGGTGTGTTTTCTGTGTTCTCCAAGTGAAAATAAGCCTGTCCGGAGCCCGTGGTAGCTCCAGCTGCTTTGGAACACATTCTGCCACACTTGCTCTTTCTGCATGTCTCTAGCAGCCAGAAAGCGCTGTAAAGCGCTCTTTTCTCGAGAAAAGCAACACTCTGGGAAACCTCTGTAACTTTGCTTGCAGCAGCACCTTGGTGTGTTTTCTGTGTTCTCCAAGTGAAAATAAGCCTGTCCGGAGCCCGTGGTAGCTCCAGCTGCTTTGGAACACATTCTGCCACACTTGCTCTTTCTGCATGTCTCTAGCAGCCAGAAAGCGCTGTAAAGCGCTCTTTTCTCGAGAAAAGCAACACTCTGGGAAACCTCTGTAACTTTGCTTGCAGCAGCACCTTGGTGTGTTTTCTGTGTTCTCCAAGTGAAAATAAGCCTGTCCGGAGCCCGTGGTAGCTCCAGCTGCTTTGGAACACATTCTGCCACACTTGCTCTTTCTGCATGTCTCTAGCAGCCAGAAAGCGCTGTAAAGCGCTCTTTTCTCGAGAAAAGCAACACTCTGGGAAACCTCTGTAACTTTGCTTGCAGCAGCACCTTGGTGTGTTTTCTGTGTTCTCCAAGTGAAAATAAGCCTGTGGGGAGCCCGTGGTAGCTCCAGCTGCTTTGGAACACATTCTGCCACACTTGCTCTTTCTGCATGTCTCTAGCAGCCAGAAAGCGCTGTAAAGCGCTCTTTTCTCGAGAAAAGCAACACTCTGGGAAACCTCTGTAACTTTGCTTGCAGCAGCACCTTGGTGTGTTTTCTGTGTTCTCCAAGTGAAAATAAGCCTGTCGGGAGCCCGTGGTAGCTCCAGCTGCTTTGGAACACATTCTGCCACACTTGCTCTTTCTGCATGTCTCTAGCAGCCAGAAAGCGCTGTAAAGCGCTCTTTTCTCGAGAAAAGCAACACTCTGGGAAACCTCTGTAACTTTGCTTGCAGCAGCACCTTGGTGTGTTTTCTGTGTTCTCCAAGTGAAAATAAGCCTGTCCGGAGCCCGTGGTAGCTCCAGCTGCTTTGGAACACATTCTGCCACACTTGCTCTTTCTGCATGTCTCTAGCAGCCAGAAAGCGCTGTAAAGCGCTCTTTTCTCGAGAAAAGCAACACTCTGGGAAACCTCTGTAACTTTGCTTGCAGCAGCACCTTGGTGTGTTTTCTGTGTTCTCCAAGTGAAAATAAGCCTGTCCGGAGCCCGTGGTAGCTCCAGCTGCTTTGGAACACATTCTGCCACACTTGCTCTTTCTGCATGTCTCTAGCAGCCAGAAAGCGCTGTAAAGCGC
Source organism: Zosterops lateralis (assembly GCF_965231275.1). NCBI lineage: Eukaryota > Metazoa > Chordata > Aves > Passeriformes > Zosteropidae > Zosterops > Zosterops lateralis. The sequence continues at coordinate 11,290 of NW_028154461.1, forward strand.
TCTTTTCTCGAGAAAAGCAACACTCTGGGAAACCTCTGTAACTTTGCTTGCAGCAGCACCTTGGTGTGTTTTCTGTGTTCTCCAAGTGAAAATAAGCCTGTCCGGAGCCCGTGGTAGCTCCAGCTGCTTTGGAACACATTCTGCCACACTTGCTCTTTCTGCATGTCTCTAGCAGCCAGAAAGCGCTGTAAAGCGCTCTTTTCTCGAGAAAAGCAACACTCTGGGAAACCTCTGTAACTTTGCTTGCAGCAGCACCTTGGTGTGTTTTCTGTGTTCTCCAAGTGAAAATAAGCCTGTCGGGAGCCCGTGGTAGCTCCAGCTGCTTTGGAACACATTCTGCCACACTTGCTCTTTCTGCATGTCTCTAGCAGCCAGAAAGCGCTGTAAAGCGCTCTTTTCTCGAGAAAAGCAACACTCTGGGAAACCTCTGTAACTTTGCTTGCAGCAGCACCTTGGTGTGTTTTCTGTGTTCTCCAAGTGAAAATAAGCCTGTCCGGAGCCCGTGGTAGCTCCAGCTGCTTTGGAACACATTCTGCCACACTTGCTCTTTCTGCATGTCTCTAGCAGCCAGAAAGCGCTGTAAAGCGCTCTTTTCTCGAGAAAAGCAACACTCTGGGAAACCTCTGTAACTTTGCTTGCAGCAGCACCTTGGTGTGTTTTCTGTGTTCTCCAAGTGAAAATAAGCCTGTCCGGAGCCCGTGGTAGCTCCAGCTGCTTTGGAACACATTCTGCCACACTTGCTCTTTCTGCATGTCTCTAGCAGCCAGAAAGCGCTGTAAAGCGCTCTTTTCTCGAGAAAAGCAACACTCTGGGAAACCTCTGTAACTTTGCTTGCAGCAGCACCTTGGTGTGTTTTCTGTGTTCTCCAAGTGAAAATAAGCCTGTCCGGAGCCCGTGGTAGCTCCAGCTGCTTTGGAACACATTCTGCCACACTTGCTCTTTCTGCATGTCTCTAGCAGCCAGAAAGCGCTGTAAAGCGCTCTTTTCTCGAGAAAAGCAACACTCTGGGAAACCTCTGTAACTTTGCTTGCAGCAGCACCTTGGTGTGTTTTCTGTGTTCTCCAAGTGAAAATAAGCCTGTCCGGAGCCCGTGGTAGCTCCAGCTGCTTTGGAACACATTCTGCCACACTTGCTCTTTCTGCATGTCTCTAGCAGCCAGAAAGCGCTGTAAAGCGCTCTTTTCTCGAGAAAAGCAACACTCTGGGAAACCTCTGTAACTTTGCTTGCAGCAGCACCTTGGTGTGTTTTCTGTGTTCTCCAAGTGAAAATAAGCCTGTCCGGAGCCCGTGGTAGCTCCAGCTGCTTTGGAACACATTCTGCCACACTTGCTCTTTCTGCATGTCTCTAGCAGCCAGAAAGCGCTGTAAAGCGCTCTTTTCTCGAGAAAAGCAACACTCTGGGAAACCTCTGTAACTTTGCTTGCAGCAGCACCTTGGTGTGTTTTCTGTGTTCTCCAAGTGAAAATAAGCCTGTCCGGAGCCCGTGGTAGCTCCAGCTGCTTTGGAACACATTCTGCCACACTTGCTCTTTCTGCATGTCTCTAGCAGCCAGAAAGCGCTGTAAAGCGCTCTTTTCTCGAGAAAAGCAACACTCTGGGAAACCTCTGTAACTTTGCTTGCAGCAGCACCTTGGTGTGTTTTCTGTGTTCTCCAAGTGAAAATAAGCCTGTCCGGAGCCCGTGGTAGCTCCAGCTGCTTTGGAACACATTCTGCCACACTTGCTCTTTCTGCATGTCTCTAGCAGCCAGAAAGCGCTGTAAAGCGCTCTTTTCTCGAGAAAAGCAACACTCTGGGAAACCTCTGTAACTTTGCTTGCAGCAGCACCTTGGTGTGTTTTCTGTGTTCTCCAAGTGAAAATAAGCCTGTCCGGAGCCCGTGGTAGCTCCAGCTGCTTTGGAACACATTCTGCCACACTTGCTCTTTCTGCATGTCTCTAGCAGCCAGAAAGCGCTGTAAAGCGCTCTTTTCTCGAGAAAAGCAACACTCTGGGAAACCTCTGTAACTTTGCTTGCAGCAGCACCTTGGTGTGTTTTCTGTGTTCTCCAAGTGAAAATAAGCCTGTCCGGAGCCCGTGGTAGCTCCAGCTGCTTTGGAACACATTCTGCCACACTTGCTCTTTCTGCATGTCTCTAGCAGCCAGAAAGCGCTGTAAAGCGCTCTTTTCTCGAGAAAAGCAACACTCTGGGAAACCTCTGTAACTTTGCTTGCAGCAGCACCTTGGTGTGTTTTCTGTGTTCTCCAAGTGAAAATAAGCCTGTCCGGAGCCCGTGGTAGCTCCAGCTGCTTTGGAACACATTCTGCCACACTTGCTCTTTCTGCATGTCTCTAGCAGCCAGAAAGCGCTGTAAAGCGCTCTTTTCTCGAGAAAAGCAACACTCTGGGAAACCTCTGTAACTTTGCTTGCAGCAGCACCTTGGTGTGTTTTCTGTGTTCTCCAAGTGAAAATAAGCCTGTCCGGAGCCCGTGGTAGCTCCAGCTGCTTTGGAACACATTCTGCCACACTTGCTCTTTCTGCATGTCTCTAGCAGCCAGAAAGCGCTGTAAAGCGCTCTTTTCTCGAGAAAAGCAACACTCTGGGAAACCTCTGTAACTTTGCTTGCAGCAGCACCTTGGTGTGTTTTCTGTGTTCTCCAAGTGAAAATAAGCCTGTCCGGAGCCCGTGGTAGCTCCAGCTGCTTTGGAACACATTCTGCCACACTTGCTCTTTCTGCATGTCTCTAGCAGCCAGAAAGCGCTGTAAAGCGCTCTTTTCTCGAGAAAAGCAACACTCTGGGAAACCTCTGTAACTTTGCTTGCAGCAGCACCTTGGTGTGTTTTCTGTGTTCTCCAAGTGAAAATAAGCCTGTCCGGAGCCCGTGGTAGCTCCAGCTGCTTTGGAACACATTCTGCCACACTTGCTCTTTCTGCATGTCTCTAGCAGCCAGAAAGCGCTGTAAAGCGCTCTTTTCTCGAGAAAAGCAACACTCTGGGAAACCTCTGTAACTTTGCTTGCAGCAGCACCTTGGTGTGTTTTCTGTGTTCTCCAAGTGAAAATAAGCCTGTCCGGAGCCCGTGGTAGCTCCAGCTGCTTTGGAACACATTCTGCCACACTTGCTCTTTCTGCATGTCTCTAGCAGCCAGAAAGCGCTGTAAAGCGCTCTTTTCTCGAGAAAAGCAACACTCTGGGAAACCTCTGTAACTTTGCTTGCAGCAGCACCTTGGTGTGTTTTCTGTGTTCTCCAAGTGAAAATAAGCCTGTCCGGAGCCCGTGGTAGCTCCAGCTGCTTTGGAACACATTCTGCCACACTTGCTCTTTCTGCATGTCTCTAGCAGCCAGAAAGCGCTGTAAAGCGCTCTTTTCTCGAGAAAAGCAACACTCTGGGAAACCTCTGTAACTTTGCTTGCAGCAGCACCTTGGTGTGTTTTCTGTGTTCTCCAAGTGAAAATAAGCCTGTCCGGAGCCCGTGGTAGCTCCAGCTGCTTTGGAACACATTCTGCCACACTTGCTCTTTCTGCATGTCTCTAGCAGCCAGAAAGCGCTGTAAAGCGCTCTTTTCTCGAGAAAAGCAACACTCTGGGAAACCTCTGTAACTTTGCTTGCAGCAGCACCTTGGTGTGTTTTCTGTGTTCTCCAAGTGAAAATAAGCCTGTCCGGAGCCCGTGGTAGCTCCAGCTGCTTTGGAACACATTCTGCCACACTTGCTCTTTCTGCATGTCTCTAGCAGCCAGAAAGCGCTGTAAAGCGCTCTTTTCTCGAGAAAAGCAACACTCTGGGAAACCTCTGTAACTTTGCTTGCAGCAGCACCTTGGTGTGTTTTCTGTGTTCTCCAAGTGAAAATAAGCCTGTCCGGAGCCCGTGGTAGCTCCAGCTGCTTTGGAACACATTCTGCCACACTTGCTCTTTCTGCATGTCTCTAGCAGCCAGAAAGCGCTGTAAAGCGCTCTTTTCTCGAGAAAAGCAACACTCTGGGAAACCTCTGTAACTTTGCTTGCAGCAGCACCTTGGTGTGTTTTCTGTGTTCTCCAAGTGAAAATAAGCCTGTCCGGAGCCCGTGGTAGCTCCAGCTGCTTTGGAACACATTCTGCCACACTTGCTCTTTCTGCATGTCTCTAGCAGCCAGAAAGCGCTGTAAAGCGCTCTTTTCTCGAGAAAAGCAACACTCTGGGAAACCTCTGTAACTTTGCTTGCAGCAGCACCTTGGTGTGTTTTCTGTGTTCTCCAAGTGAAAATAAGCCTGTCCGGAGCCCGTGGTAGCTCCAGCTGCTTTGGAACACATTCTGCCACACTTGCTCTTTCTGCATGTCTCTAGCAGCCAGAAAGCGCTGTAAAGCGCTCTTTTCTCGAGAAAAGCAACACTCTGGGAAACCTCTGTAACTTTGCTTGCAGCAGCACCTTGGTGTGTTTTCTGTGTTCTCCAAGTGAAAATAAGCCTGTCCGGAGCCCGTGGTAGCTCCAGCTGCTTTGGAACACATTCTGCCACACTTGCTCTTTCTGCATGTCTCTAGCAGCCAGAAAGCGCTGTAAAGCGCTCTTTTCTCGAGAAAAGCAACACTCTGGGAAACCTCTGTAACTTTGCTTGCAGCAGCACCTTGGTGTGTTTTCTGTGTTCTCCAAGTGAAAATAAGCCTGTCCGGAGCCCGTGGTAGCTCCAGCTGCTTTGGAACACATTCTGCCACACTTGCTCTTTCTGCATGTCTCTAGCAGCCAGAAAGCGCTGTAAAGCGCTCTTTTCTCGAGAAAAGCAACACTCTGGGAAACCTCTGTAACTTTGCTTGCAGCAGCACCTTGGTGTGTTTTCTGTGTTCTCCAAGTGAAAATAAGCCTGTCCGGAGCCCGTGGTAGCTCCAGCTGCTTTGGAACACATTCTGCCACACTTGCTCTTTCTGCATGTCTCTAGCAGCCAGAAAGCGCTGTAAAGCGCTCTTTTCTCGAGAAAAGCAACACTCTGGGAAACCTCTGTAACTTTGCTTGCAGCAGCACCTTGGTGTGTTTTCTGTGTTCTCCAAGTGAAAATAAGCCTGTCCGGAGCCCGTGGTAGCTCCAGCTGCTTTGGAACACATTCTGCCACACTTGCTCTTTCTGCATGTCTCTAGCAGCCAGAAAGCGCTGTAAAGCGCTCTTTTCTCGAGAAAAGCAACACTCTGGGAAACCTCTGTAACTTTGCTTGCAGCAGCACCTTGGTGTGTTTTCTGTGTTCTCCAAGTGAAAATAAGCCTGTCCGGAGCCCGTGGTAGCTCCAGCTGCTTTGGAACACATTCTGCCACACTTGCTCTTTCTGCATGTCTCTAGCAGCCAGAAAGCGCTGTAAAGCGCTCTTTTCTCGAGAAAAGCAACACTCTGGGAAACCTCTGTAACTTTGCTTGCAGCAGCACCTTGGTGTGTTTTCTGTGTTCTCCAAGTGAAAATAAGCCTGTCCGGAGCCCGTGGTAGCTCCAGCTGCTTTGGAACACATTCTGCCACACTTGCTCTTTCTGCATGTCTCTAGCAGCCAGAAAGCGCTGTAAAGCGCTCTTTTCTCGAGAAAAGCAACACTCTGGGAAACCTCTGTAACTTTGCTTGCAGCAGCACCTTGGTGTGTTTTCTGTGTTCTCCAAGTGAAAATAAGCCTGTCCGGAGCCCGTGGTAGCTCCAGCTGCTTTGGAACACATTCTGCCACACTTGCTCTTTCTGCATGTCTCTAGCAGCCAGAAAGCGCTGTAAAGCGCTCTTTTCTCGAGAAAAGCAACACTCTGGGAAACCTCTGTAACTTTGCTTGCAGCAGCACCTTGGTGTGTTTTCTGTGTTCTCCAAGTGAAAATAAGCCTGTCCGGAGCCCGTGGTAGCTCCAGCTGCTTTGGAACACATTCTGCCACACTTGCTCTTTCTGCATGTCTCTAGCAGCCAGAAAGCGCTGTAAAGCGCTCTTTTCTCGAGAAAAGCAACACTCTGGGAAACCTCTGTAACTTTGCTTGCAGCAGCACCTTGGTGTGTTTTCTGTGTTCTCCAAGTGAAAATAAGCCTGTCCGGAGCCCGTGGTAGCTCCAGCTGCTTTGGAACACATTCTGCCACACTTGCTCTTTCTGCATGTCTCTAGCAGCCAGAAAGCGCTGTAAAGCGCTCTTTTCTCGAGAAAAGCAACACTCTGGGAAACCTCTGTAACTTTGCTTGCAGCAGCACCTTGGTGTGTTTTCTGTGTTCTCCAAGTGAAAATAAGCCTGTCCGGAGCCCGTGGTAGCTCCAGCTGCTTTGGAACACATTCTGCCACACTTGCTCTTTCTGCATGTCTCTAGCAGCCAGAAAGCGCTGTAAAGCGCTCTTTTCTCGAGAAAAGCAACACTCTGGGAAACCTCTGTAACTTTGCTTGCAGCAGCACCTTGGTGTGTTTTCTGTGTTCTCCAAGTGAAAATAAGCCTGTCCGGAGCCCGTGGTAGCTCCAGCTGCTTTGGAACACATTCTGCCACACTTGCTCTTTCTGCATGTCTCTAGCAGCCAGAAAGCGCTGTAAAGCGCTCTTTTCTCGAGAAAAGCAACACTCTGGGAAACCTCTGTAACTTTGCTTGCAGCAGCACCTTGGTGTGTTTTCTGTGTTCTCCAAGTGAAAATAAGCCTGTCCGGAGCCCGTGGTAGCTCCAGCTGCTTTGGAACACATTCTGCCACACTTGCTCTTTCTGCATGTCTCTAGCAGCCAGAAAGCGCTGTAAAGCGCTCTTTTCTCGAGAAAAGCAACACTCTGGGAAACCTCTGTAACTTTGCTTGCAGCAGCACCTTGGTGTGTTTTCTGTGTTCTCCAAGTGAAAATAAGCCTGTCCGGAGCCCGTGGTATCTCCAGCTGCTTTGGAACACATTCTGCCACACTTGCTCTTTCTGCATGTCTCTAGCAGCCAGAAAGCGCTGTAAAGCGCTCTTTTCTCGAGAAAAGCAACACTCTGGGAAACCTCTGTAACTTTGCTTGCAGCAGCACCTTGGTGTGTTTTCTGTGTTCTCCAAGTGAAAATAAGCCTGTCCGGAGCCCGTGGTAGCTCCAGCTGCTTTGGAACACATTCTGCCACACTTGCTCTTTCTGCATGTCTCTAGCAGCCAGAAAGCGCTGTAAAGCGCTCTTTTCTCGAGAAAAGCAACACTCTGGGAAACCTCTGTAACTTTGCTTGCAGCAGCACCTTGGTGTGTTTTCTGTGTTCTCCAAGTGAAAATAAGCCTGTCGGGAGCCCGTGGTAGCTCCAGCTGCTTTGGAACACATTCTGCCACACTTGCTCTTTCTGCATGTCTCTAGCAGCCAGAAAGCGCTGTAAAGCGCTCTTTTCTCGAGAAAAGCAACACTCTGGGAAACCTCTGTAACTTTGCTTGCAGCAGCACCTTGGTGTGTTTTCTGTGTTCTCCAAGTGAAAATAAGCCTGTCCGGAGCCCGTGGTAGCTCCAGCTGCTTTGGAACACATTCTGCCACACTTGCTCTTTCTGCATGTCTCTAGCAGCCAGAAAGCGCTGTAAAGCGCTCTTTTCTCGAGAAAAGCAACACTCTGGGAAACCTCTGTAACTTTGCTTGCAGCAGCACCTTGGTGTGTTTTCTGTGTTCTCCAAGTGAAAATAAGCCTGTCCGGAGCCCGTGGTAGCTCCAGCTGCTTTGGAACACATTCTGCCACACTTGCTCTTTCTGCATGTCTCTAGCAGCCAGAAAGCGCTGTAAAGCGCTCTTTTCTCGAGAAAAGCAACACTCTGGGAAACCTCTGTAACTTTGCTTGCAGCAGCACCTTGGTGTGTTTTCTGTGTTCTCCAAGTGAAAATAAGCCTGTCCGGAGCCCGTGGTAGCTCCAGCTGCTTTGGAACACATTCTGCCACACTTGCTCTTTCTGCATGTCTCTAGCAGCCAGAAAGCGCTGTAAAGCGCTCTTTTCTCGAGAAAAGCAACACTCTGGGAAACCTCTGTAACTTTGCTTGCAGCAGCACCTTGGTGTGTTTTCTGTGTTCTCCAAGTGAAAATAAGCCTGTCCGGAGCCCGTGGTAGCTCCAGCTGCTTTGGAACACATTCTGCCACACTTGCTCTTTCTGCATGTCTCTAGCAGCCAGAAAGCGCTGTAAAGCGCTCTTTTCTCGAGAAAAGCAACACTCTGGGAAACCTCTGTAACTTTGCTTGCAGCAGCACCTTGGTGTGTTTTCTGTGTTCTCCAAGTGAAAATAAGCCTGTCCGGAGCCCGTGGTAGCTCCAGCTGCTTTGGAACACATTCTGCCACACTTGCTCTTTCTGCATGTCTCTAGCAGCCAGAAAGCGCTGTAAAGCGCTCTTTTCTCGAGAAAAGCAACACTCTGGGAAACCTCTGTAACTTTGCTTGCAGCAGCACCTTGGTGTGTTTTCTGTGTTCTCCAAGTGAAAATAAGCCTGTCCGGAGCCCGTGGTAGCTCCAGCTGCTTTGGAACACATTCTGCCACACTTGCTCTTTCTGCATGTCTCTAGCAGCCAGAAAGCGCTGTAAAGCGCTCTTTTCTCGAGAAAAGCAACACTCTGGGAAACCTCTGTAACTTTGCTTGCAGCAGCACCTTGGTGTGTTTTCTGTGTTCTCCAAGTGAAAATAAGCCTGTCCGGAGCCCGTGGTAGCTCCAGCTGCTTTGGAACACATTCTGCCACACTTGCTCTTTCTGCATGTCTCTAGCAGCCAGAAAGCGCTGTAAAGCGCTCTTTTCTCGAGAAAAGCAACACTCTGGGAAACCTCTGTAACTTTGCTTGCAGCAGCACCTTGGTGTGTTTTCTGTGTTCTCCAAGTGAAAATAAGCCTGTCGGGAGCCCGTGGTAGCTCCAGCTGCTTTGGAACACATTCTGCCACACTTGCTCTTTCTGCATGTCTCTAGCAGCCAGAAAGCGCTGTAAAGCGCTCTTTTCTCGAGAAAAGCAACACTCTGGGAAACCTCTGTAACTTTGCTTGCAGCAGCACCTTGGTGTGTTTTCTGTGTTCTCCAAGTGAAAATAAGCCTGTCCGGAGCCCGTGGTAGCTCCAGCTGCTTTGGAACACATTCTGCCACACTTGCTCTTTCTGCATGTCTCTAGCAGCCAGAAAGCGCTGTAAAGCGCTCTTTTCTCGAGAAAAGCAACACTCTGGGAAACCTCTGTAACTTTGCTTGCAGCAGCACCTTGGTGTGTTTTCTGTGTTCTCCAAGTGAAAATAAGCCTGTCCGGAGCCCGTGGTAGCTCCAGCTGCTTTGGAACACATTCTGCCACACTTGCTCTTTCTGCATGTCTCTAGCAGCCAGAAAGCGCTGTAAAGCGCTCTTTTCTCGAGAAAAGCAACACTCTGGGAAACCTCTGTAACTTTGCTTGCAGCAGCACCTTGGTGTGTTTTCTGTGTTCTCCAAGTGAAAATAAGCCTGTCCGGAGCCCGTGGTAGCTCCAGCTGCTTTGGAACACATTCTGCCACACTTGCTCTTTCTGCATGTCTCTAGCAGCCAGAAAGCGCTGTAAAGCGCTCTTTTCTCGAGAAAAGCAACACTCTGGGAAACCTCTGTAACTTTGCTTGCAGCAGCACCTTGGTGTGTTTTCTGTGTTCTCCAAGTGAAAATAAGCCTGTCCGGAGCCCGTGGTAGCTCCAGCTGCTTTGGAACACATTCTGCCACACTTGCTCTTTCTGCATGTCTCTAGCAGCCAGAAAGCGCTGTAAAGCGCTCTTTTCTCGAGAAAAGCAACACTCTGGGAAACCTCTGTAACTTTGCTTGCAGCAGCACCTTGGTGTGTTTTCTGTGTTCTCCAAGTGAAAATAAGCCTGTCCGGAGCCCGTGGTAGCTCCAGCTGCTTTGGAACACATTCTGCCACACTTGCTCTTTCTGCATGTCTCTAGCAGCCAGAAAGCGCTGTAAAGCGCTCTTTTCTCGAGAAAAGCAACACTCTGGGAAACCTCTGTAACTTTGCTTGCAGCAGCACCTTGGTGTGTTTTCTGTGTTCTCCAAGTGAAAATAAGCCTGTCCGGAGCCCGTGGTAGCTCCAGCTGCTTTGGAACACATTCTGCCACACTTGCTCTTTCTGCATGTCTCTAGCAGCCAGAAAGCGCTGTAAAGCGCTCTTTTCTCGAGAAAAGCAACACTCTGGGAAACCTCTGTAACTTTGCTTGCAGCAGCACCTGGTGTGTTTTCTGTGTTCTCCAAGTGAAAATAAGCCTGTCCGGAGCCCGTGGTAGTCTCCAGCTGCTTTGGAACACATTCTGCCACACTTGCTCTTTCTGCATGTCTCTAGCAGCCAGAAAGCGCTGTAAAGCGCTCTTTTCTCGAGAAAAGCAACACTCTGGGAAACCTCTGTAACTTTGCTTGCAGCAGCACCTTGGTGTGTTTTCTGTGTTCTCCAAGTGAAAATAAGCCTGTCCGGAGCCCGTGGTAGCTCCAGCTGCTTTGGAACACATTCTGCCACACTTGCTCTTTCTGCATGTCTCTAGCAGCCAGAAAGCGCTGTAAAGCGCTCTTTTCTCGAGAAAAGCAACACTCTGGGAAACCTCTGTAACTTTGCTTGCAGCAGCACCTTGGTGTGTTTTCTGTGTTCTCCAAGTGAAAATAAGCCTGTCCGGAGCCCGTGGTAGCTCCAGCTGCTTTGGAACACATTCTGCCACACTTGCTCTTTCTGCATGTCTCTAGCAGCCAGAAAGCGCTGTAAAGCGCTCTTTTCTCGAGAAAAGCAACACTCTGGGAAACCTCTGTAACTTTGCTTGCAGCAGCACCTTGGTGTGTTTTCTGTGTTCTCCAAGTGAAAATAAGCCTGTCCGGAGCCCGTGGTAGCTCCAGCTGCTTTGGAACACATTCTGCCACACTTGCTCTTTCTGCATGTCTCTAGCAGCCAGAAAGCGCTGTAAAGCGCTCTTTTCTCGAGAAAAGCAACACTCTGGGAAACCTCTGTAACTTTGCTTGCAGCAGCACCTTGGTGTGTTTTCTGTGTTCTCCAAGTGAAAATAAGCCTGTCCGGAGCCCGTGGTAGCTCCAGCTGCTTTGGAACACATTCTGCCACACTTGCTCTTTCTGCATGTCTCTAGCATAAAGCGCTCTTTTCTCGAGAAAAGCAACACTCTGGGAAACCTCTGTAACTTTGCTTGCAGCAGCACCTTGGTGTGTTTTCTGTGTTCTCCAAGTGAAAATAAGCCTGTCCGGAGCCCGTGGTAGCTCCAGCTGCTTTGGAACACATTCTGCCACACTTGCTCTTTCTGCATGTCTCTAGCAGCCAGAAAGCGCTGTAAAGCGCTCTTTTCTCGAGAAAAGCAACACTCTGGGAAACCTCTGTAACTTTGCTTGCAGCAGCACCTTGGTGTGTTTTCTGTGTTCTCCAAGTGAAAATAAGCCTGTCCGGAGCCCGTGGTAGCTCCAGCTGCTTTGGAACACATTCTGCCACACTTGCTCTTTCTGCATGTCTCTAGCAGCCAGAAAGCGCTGTAAAGCGCTCTTTTCTCGAGAAAAGCAACACTCTGGGAAACCTCTGTAACTTTGCTTGCAGCAGCACCTTGGTGTGTTTTCTGTGTTCTCCAAGTGAAAATAAGCCTGTCCGGAGCCCGTGGTAGCTCCAGCTGCTTTGGAACACATTCTGCCACACTTGCTCTTTCTGCATGTCTCTAGCAGCCAGAAAGCGCTGTAAAGCGCTCTTTTCTCGAGAAAAGCAACACTCTGGGAAACCTCTGTAACTTTGCTTGCAGCAGCACCTTGGTGTGTTTTCTGTGTTCTCCAAGTGAAAATAAGCCTGTCCGGAGCCCGTGGTAGCTCCAGCTGCTTTGGAACACATTCTGCCACACTTGCTCTTTCTGCATGTCTCTAGCAGCCAGAAAGCGCTGTAAAGCGCTCTTTTCTCGAGAAAAGCAACACTCTGGGAAACCTCTGTAACTTTGCTTGCAGCAGCACCTTGGTGTGTTTTCTGTGTTCTCCAAGTGAAAATAAGCCTGTCCGGAGCCCGTGGTAGCTCCAGCTGCTTTGGAACACATTCTGCCACACTTGCTCTTTCTGCATGTCTCTAGCAGCCAGAAAGCGCTGTAAAGCGCTCTTTTCTCGAGAAAAGCAACACTCTGGGAAACCTCTGTAACTTTGCTTGCAGCAGCACCTTGGTGTGTTTTCTGTGTTCTCCAAGTGAAAATAAGCCTGTCCGGAGCCCGTGGTAGCTCCAGCTGCTTTGGAACACATTCTGCCACACTTGCTCTTTCTGCATGTCTCTAGCAGCCAGAAAGCGCTGTAAAGCGCTCTTTTCTCGAGAAAAGCAACACTCTGGGAAACCTCTGTAACTTTGCTTGCAGCAGCACCTTGGTGTGTTTTCTGTGTTCTCCAAGTGAAAATAAGCCTGTCCGGAGCCCGTGGTAGCTCCAGCTGCTTTGGAACACATTCTGCCACACTTGCTCTTTCTGCATGTCTCTAGCAGCCAGAAAGCGCTGTAAAGCGCTCTTTTCTCGAGAAAAGCAACACTCTGGGAAACCTCTGTAACTTTGCTTGCAGCAGCACCTTGGTGTGTTTTCTGTGTTCTCCAAGTGAAAATAAGCCTGTCCGGAGCCCGTGGTAGCTCCAGCTGCTTTGGAACACATTCTGCCACACTTGCTCTTTCTGCATGTCTCTAGCAGCCAGAAAGCGCTGTAAAGCGCTCTTTTCTCGAGAAAAGCAACACTCTGGGAAACCTCTGTAACTTTGCTTGCAGCAGCACCTTGGTGTGTTTTCTGTGTTCTCCAAGTGAAAATAAGCCTGTCCGGAGCCCGTGGTAGCTCCAGCTGCTTTGGAACACATTCTGCCACACTTGCTCTTTCTGCATGTCTCTAGCAGCCAGAAAGCGCTGTAAAGCGCTCTTTTCTCGAGAAAAGCAACACTCTGGGAAACCTCTGGCGGCTCTTTTCTCGAGAAAAGCAACACTTGGGAAACCTCTGTAACTTTGCTTGCAGCAGCACCTTGGTGTGTTTTCTGTGTTCTCCAAGTGAAATAAGCCTGTCCGGAGCCCGTGGTAGCTCCAGCTGCTTTGGAACACATTCTGCCACACTTGCTCTTTCTGCATGTCTCTAGCAGCCAGAAAGCGCTGTAAAGCGCTCTTTTCTCGAGAACAGCAGCACCTTGGTGTGTTTTCTGTGTTCTCCAAGTGAAAATAAGCCTGTCCGGAGCCCGTGGTAGCTCCAGCTGCTTTGGAACACATTCTGCCACACTTGCTCTTTCTGCATGTCTCTAGCAGCCAGAAAGCGCTGTAAAGCGCTCTTTTCTCGAGAAAAGCAACACTCTGGGAAACCTCTGTAACTTTGCTTGCAGCAGCACCTTGGTGTGTTTTCTGTGTTCTCCAAGTGAAAATAAGCCTGTCCGGAGCCCGTGGTAGCTCCAGCTGCTTTGGAACACATTCTGCCACACTTGCTCTTTCTGCATGTCTCTAGCAGCCAGAAAGCGCTGTAAAGCGCTCTTTTCTCGAGAAAAGCAACACTCTGGGAAACCTCTGTAACTTTGCTTGCAGCAGCACCTTGGTGTGTTTTCTGTGTTCTCCAAGTGAAAATAAGCCTGTCGGGAGCCCGTGGTAGCTCCAGCTGCTTTGGAACACATTCTGCCACACTTGCTCTTTCTGCATGTCTCTAGCAGCCAGAAAGCGCTGTAAAGCGCTCTTTTCTCGAGAAAAGCAACACTCTGGGAAACCTCTGTAACTTTGCTTGCAGCAGCACCTTGGTGTGTTTTCTGTGTTCTCCAAGTGAAAATAAGCCTGTCCGGAGCCCGTGGTAGCTCCAGCTGCTTTGGAACACATTCTGCCACACTTGCTCTTTCTGCATGTCTCTAGCAGCCAGAAGACGCTGTAAAGCGCTCTTTTCTCGAGAAAAGCAACACTCTGGGAAACCTCTGTAACTTTGCTTGCAGCAGCACCTTGGTGTGTTTTCTGTGTTCTCCAAGTGAAAATAAGCCTGTCCGGAGCCCGTGGTAGCTCCAGCTGCTTTGGAACACATTCTGCCACACTTGCTCTTTCTGCATGTCTCTAGCAGCCAGAAAGCGCTGTAAAGCGCTCTTTTCTCGAGAAAAGCAACACTCTGGGAAACCTCTGTAACTTTGCTTGCAGCAGCACCTTGGTGTGTTTTCTGTGTTCTCCAAGTGAAAATAAGCCTGTCCGGAGCCCGTGGTAGCTCCAGCTGCTTTGGAACACATTCTGCCACACTTGCTCTTTCTGCATGTCTCTAGCAGCCAGAAAGCGCTGTAAAGCGCTCTTTTCTCGAGAAAAGCAACACTCTGGGAAACCTCTGTAACTTTGCTTGCAGCAGCACCTTGGTGTGTTTTCTGTGTTCTCCAAGTGAAAATAAGCCTGTCCGGAGCCCGTGGTAGCTCCAGCTGCTTTGGAACACATTCTGCCACACTTGCTCTTTCTGCATGTCTCTAGCAGCCAGAAAGCGCTGTAAAGCGCTCTTTTCTCGAGAAAAGCAACACTCTGGGAAACCTCTGTAACTTTGCTTGCAGCAGCACCTTGGTGTGTTTTCTGTGTTCTCCAAGTGAAAATAAGCCTGTCCGGAGCCCGTGGTAGCTCCAGCTGCTTTGGAACACATTCTGCCACACTTGCTCTTTCTGCATGTCTCTAGCAGCCAGAAAGCGCTGTAAAGCGCTCTTTTCTCGAGAAAAGCAACACTCTGGGAAACCTCTGTAACTTTGCTTGCAGCAGCACCTTGGTGTGTTTTCTGTGTTCTCCAAGTGAAAATAAGCCTGTCCGGAGCCCGTGGTAGCTCCAGCTGCTTTGGAACACATTCTGCCACACTTGCTCTTTCTGCATGTCTCTAGCAGCCAGAAAGCGCTGTAAAGCGCTCTTTTCTCGAGAAAAGCAACACTCTGGGAAACCTCTGTAACTTTGCTTGCAGCAGCACCTTGGTGTGTTTTCTGTGTTCTCCAAGTGAAAATAAGCCTGTCGGAGCCCGTGGTAGCTCCAGCTGCTTTGGAACACATTCTGCCACACTTGCTCTTTCTGCATGTCTCTAGCAGCCAGAAAGCGCTGTAAAGCGCTCTTTTCTCGAGAAAAGCAACACTCTGGGAAACCTCTGTAACTTTGCTTGCAGCAGCACCTTGGTGTGTTTTCTGTGTTCTCCAAGTGAAAATAAGCCGTGTCCGGAGCCCGTGGTAGCTCCAGCTGCTTTGGAACACATTCTGCCACACTTGCTCTTTCTGCATGTCTCTAGCAGCCAGAAAGCGCTGTAAAGCGCTCTTTTCTCGAGAAAAGCAACACTCTGGGAAACCTCTGTAACTTTGCTTGCAGCAGCACCTTGGTGTGTTTTCTGTGTTCTCCAAGTGAAAATAAGCCTGTCGGGAGCCCGTGGTAGCTCCAGCTGCTTTGGAACACATTCTGCCACACTTGCTCTTTCTGCATGTCTCTAGCAGCCAGAAAGCGCTGTAAAGCGCTCTTTTCTCGAGAAAAGCAACACTCTGGGAAACCTCTGTAACTTTGCTTGCAGCAGCACCTTGGTGTGTTTTCTGTGTTCTCCAAGTGAAAATAAGCCTGTCCGGAGCCCGTGGTAGCTCCAGCTGCTTTGGAACACATTCTGCCACACTTGCTCTTTCTGCATGTCTCTAGCAGCCAGAAAGCGCTGTAAAGCGCTCTTTTCTCGAGAAAAGCAACACTCTGGGAAACCTCTGTAACTTTGCTTGCAGCAGCACCTTGGTGTGTTTTCTGTGTTCTCCAAGTGAAAATAAGCCTGTCGGGAGCCCGTGGTAGCTCCAGCTGCTTTGGAACACATTCTGCCACACTTGCTCTTTCTGCATGTCTCTAGCAGCCAGAAAGCGCTGTAAAGCGCTCTTTTCTCGAGAAAAGCAACACTCTGGGAAACCTCTGTAACTTTGCTTGCAGCAGCACCTTGGTGTGTTTTCTGTGTTCTCCAAGTGAAAATAAGCCTGTCGGGAGCCCGTGGTAGCTCCAGCTGCTTTGGAACACATTCTGCCACACTTGCTCTTTCTGCATGTCTCTAGCAGCCAGAAAGCGCTGTAAAGCGCTCTTTTCTCGAGAAAAGCAACACTCTGGGAAACCTCTGTAACTTTGCTTGCAGCAGCACCTTGGTGTGTTTTCTGTGTTCTCCAAGTGAAAATAAGCCTGTCCGGAGCCCGTGGTAGCTCCAGCTGCTTTGGAACACATTCTGCCACACTTGCTCTTTCTGCATGTCTCTAGCAGCCAGAAAGCGCTGTAAAGCGCTCTTTTCTCGAGAAAAGCAACACTCTGGGAAACCTCTGTAACTTTGCTTGCAGCAGCACCTTGGTGTGTTTTCTGTGTTCTCCAAGTGAAAATAAGCCTGTCCGGAGCCCGTGGTAGCTCCAGCTGCTTTGGAACACATTCTGCCACACTTGCTCTTTCTGCATGTCTCTAGCAGCCAGAAAGCGCTGTAAAGCGCTCTTTTCTCGAGAAAAGCAACACTCTGGGAAACCTCTGTAACTTTGCTTGCAGCAGCACCTTGGTGTGTTTTCTGTGTTCTCCAAGTGAAAATAAGCCTGTCGGGAGCCCGTGGTAGCTCCAGCTGCTTTGGAACACATTCTGCCACACTTGCTCTTTCTGCATGTCTCTAGCAGCCAGAAAGCGCTGTAAAGCGCTCTTTTCTCGAGAAAAGCAACACTCTGGGAAACCTCTGTAACTTTGCTTGCAGCAGCACCTTGGTGTGTTTTCTGTGTTCTCCAAGTGAAAATAAGCCTGTGGGGAGCCCGTGGTAGCTCCAGCTGCTTTGGAACACATTCTGCCACACTTGCTCTTTCTGCATGTCTCTAGCAGCCAGAAAGCGCTGTAAAGCGCTCTTTTCTCGAGAAAAGCAACACTCTGGGAAACCTCTGTAACTTTGCTTGCAGCAGCACCTTGGTGTGTTTTCTGTGTTCTCCAAGTGAAAATAAGCCTGTCGGGAGCCCGTGGTAGCTCCAGCTGCTTTGGAACACATTCTGCCACACTTGCTCTTTCTGCATGTCTCTAGCAGCCAGAAAGCGCTGTAAAGCGCTCTTTTCTCGAGAAAAGCAACACTCTGGGAAACCTCTGTAACTTTGCTTGCAGCAGCACCTTGGTGTGTTTTCTGTGTTCTCCAAGTGAAAATAAGCCTGTGGGGAGCCCGTGGTAGCTCCAGCTGCTTTGGAACACATTCTGCCACACTTGCTCTTTCTGCATGTCTCTAGCAGCCAGAAAGCGCTGTAAAGCGCTCTTTTCTCGAGAAAAGCAACACTCTGGGAAACCTCTGTAACTTTGCTTGCAGCAGCACCTTGGTGTGTTTTCTGTGTTCTCCAAGTGAAAATAAGCCTGTGGGGAGCCCGTGGTAGCTCCAGCTGCTTTGGAACACATTCTGCCACACTTGCTCTTTCTGCATGTCTCTAGCAGCCAGAAAGCGCTGTAAAGCGCTCTTTTCTCGAGAAAAGCAACACTCTGGGAAACCTCTGTAACTTTGCTTGCAGCAGCACCTTGGTGTGTTTTCTGTGTTCTCCAAGTGAAAATAAGCCTGTGGGGAGCCCGTGGTAGCTCCAGCTGCTTTGGAACACATTCTGCCACACTTGCTCTTTCTGCATGTCTCTAGCAGCCAGAAAGCGCTGTAAAGCGCTCTTTTCTCGAGAAAAGCAACACTCTGGGAAACCTCTGTAACTTTGCTTGCAGCAGCACCTTGGTGTGTTTTCTGTGTTCTCCAAGTGAAAATAAGCCTGTGGGGAGCCCGTGGTAGCTCCAGCTGCTTTGGAACACATTCTGCCACACTTGCTCTTTCTGCATGTCTCTAGCAGCCAGAAAGCGCTGTAAAGCGCTCTTTTCTCGAGAAAAGCAACACTCTGGGAAACCTCTGTAACTTTGCTTGCAGCAGCACCTTGGTGTGTTTTCTGTGTTCTCCAAGTGAAAATAAGCCTGTCGGGAGCCCGTGGTAGCTCCAGCTGCTTTGGAACACATTCTGCCACACTTGCTCTTTCTGCATGTCTCTAGCAGCCAGAAAGCGCTGTAAAGCGCTCTTTTCTCGAGAAAAGCAACACTCTGGGAAACCTCTGTAACTTTGCTTGCAGCAGCACCTTGGTGTGTTTTCTGTGTTCTCCAAGTGAAAATAAGCCTGTGGGGAGCCCGTGGTAGCTCCAGCTGCTTTGGAACACATTCTGCCACACTTGCTCTTTCTGCATGTCTCTAGCAGCCAGAAAGCGCTGTAAAGCGCTCTTTTCTCGAGAAAAGCAACACTCTGGGAAACCTCTGTAACTTTGCTTGCAGCAGCACCTTGGTGTGTTTTCTGTGTTCTCCAAGTGAAAATAAGCCTGTGGGGAGCCCGTGGTAGCTCCAGCTGCTTTGGAACACATTCTGCCACACTTGCTCTTTCTGCATGTCTCTAGCAGCCAGAAAGCGCTGTAAAGCGCTCTTTTCTCGAGAAAAGCAACACTCTGGGAAACCTCTGTAACTTTGCTTGCAGCAGCACCTTGGTGTGTTTTCTGTGTTCTCCAAGTGAAAATAAGCCTGTGGGGAGCCCGTGGTAGCTCCAGCTGCTTTGGAACACATTCTGCCACACTTGCTCTTTCTGCATGTCTCTAGCAGCCAGAAAGCGCTGTAAAGCGCTCTTTTCTCGAGAAAAGCAACACTCTGGGAAACCTCTGTAACTTTGCTTGCAGCAGCACCTTGGTGTGTTTTCTGTGTTCTCCAAGTGAAAATAAGCCTGTGGGGAGCCCGTGGTAGCTCCAGCTGCTTTGGAACACATTCTGCCACACTTGCTCTTTCTGCATGTCTCTAGCAGCCAGAAAGCGCTGTAAAGCGCTCTTTTCTCGAGAAAAGCAACACTCTGGGAAACCTCTGTAACTTTGCTTGCAGCAGCACCTTGGTGTGTTTTCTGTGTTCTCCAAGTGAAAATAAGCCTGTGGGGAGCCCGTGGTAGCTCCAGCTGCTTTGGAACACATTCTGCCACACTTGCTCTTTCTGCATGTCTCTAGCAGCCAGAAAGCGCTGTAAAGCGCTCTTTTCTCGAGAAAAGCAACACTCTGGGAAACCTCTGTAACTTTGCTTGCAGCAGCACCTTGGTGTGTTTTCTGTGTTCTCCAAGTGAAAATAAGCCTGTGGGGAGCCCGTGGTAGCTCCAGCTGCTTTGGAACACATTCTGCCACACTTGCTCTTTCTGCATGTCTCTAGCAGCCAGAAAGCGCTGTAAAGCGCTCTTTTCTCGAGAAAAGCAACACTCTGGGAAACCTCTGTAACTTTGCTTGCAGCAGCACCTTGGTGTGTTTTCTGTGTTCTCCAAGTGAAAATAAGCCTGTGGGGAGCCCGTGGTAGCTCCAGCTGCTTTGGAACACATTCTGCCACACTTGCTCTTTCTGCATGTCTCTAGCAGCCAGAAAGCGCTGTAAAGCGCTCTTTTCTCGAGAAAAGCAACACTCTGGGAAACCTCTGTAACTTTGCTTGCAGCAGCACCTTGGTGTGTTTTCTGTGTTCTCCAAGTGAAAATAAGCCTGTGGGGAGCCCGTGGTAGCTCCAGCTGCTTTGGAACACATTCTGCCACACTTGCTCTTTCTGCATGTCTCTAGCAGCCAGAAAGCGCTGTAAAGCGCTCTTTTCTCGAGAAAAGCAACACTCTGGGAAACCTCTGTAACTTTGCTTGCAGCAGCACCTTGGTGTGTTTTCTGTGTTCTCCAAGTGAAAATAAGCCTGTGGGGAGCCCGTGGTAGCTCCAGCTGCTTTGGAACACATTCTGCCACACTTGCTCTTTCTGCATGTCTCTAGCAGCCAGAAAGCGCTGTAAAGCGCTCTTTTCTCGAGAAAAGCAACACTCTGGGAAACCTCTGTAACTTTGCTTGCAGCAGCACCTTGGTGTGTTTTCTGTGTTCTCCAAGTGAAAATAAGCCTGTGGGGAGCCCGTGGTAGCTCCAGCTGCTTTGGAACACATTCTGCCACACTTGCTCTTTCTGCATGTCTCTAGCAGCCAGAAAGCGCTGTAAAGCGCTCTTTTCTCGAGAAAAGCAACACTCTGGGAAACCTCTGTAACTTTGCTTGCAGCAGCACCTTGGTGTGTTTTCTGTGTTCTCCAAGTGAAAATAAGCCTGTGGGGAGCCCGTGGTAGCTCCAGCTGCTTTGGAACACATTCTGCCACACTTGCTCTTTCTGCATGTCTCTAGCAGCCAGAAAGCGCTGTAAAGCGCTCTTTTCTCGAGAAAAGCAACACTCTGGGAAACCTCTGTAACTTTGCTTGCAGCAGCACCTTGGTGTGTTTTCTGTGTTCTCCAAGTGAAAATAAGCCTGTGGGGAGCCCGTGGTAGCTCCAGCTGCTTTGGAACACATTCTGCCACACTTGCTCTTTCTGCATGTCTCTAGCAGCCAGAAAGCGCTGTAAAGCGCTCTTTTCTCGAGAAAAGCAACACTCTGGGAAACCTCTGTAACTTTGCTTGCAGCAGCACCTTGGTGTGTTTTCTGTGTTCTCCAAGTGAAAATAAGCCTGTCGGGAGCCCGTGGTAGCTCCAGCTGCTTTGGAACACATTCTGCCACACTTGCTCTTTCTGCATGTCTCTAGCAGCCAGAAAGCGCTGTAAAGCGCTCTTTTCTCGAGAAAAGCAACACTCTGGGAAACCTCTGTAACTTTGCTTGCAGCAGCACCTTGGTGTGTTTTCTGTGTTCTCCAAGTGAAAATAAGCCTTCCGGGAGCCCGTGGTAGCTCCAGCTGCTTTGGAACACATTCTGCCACACTTGCTCTTTCTGCATGTCTCTAGCAGCCAGAAAGCGCTGTAAAGCGCTCTTTTCTCGAGAAAAGCAACACTCTGGGAAACCTCTGTAACTTTGCTTGCAGCAGCACCTTGGTGTGTTTTCTGTGTTCTCCAAGTGAAAATAAGCCTGTGGGGAGCCCGTGGTAGCTCCAGCTGCTTTGGAACACATTCTGCCACACTTGCTCTTTCTGCATGTCTCTAGCAGCCAGAAAGCGCTGTAAAGCGCTCTTTTCTCGAGAAAAGCAACACTCTGGGAAACCTCTGTAACTTTGCTTGCAGCAGCACCTTGGTGTGTTTTCTGTGTTCTCCAAGTGAAAATAAGCCTGTCGGGAGCCCGTGGTAGCTCCAGCTGCTTTGGAACACATTCTGCCACACTTGCTCTTTCTGCATGTCTCTAGCAGCCAGAAAGCGCTGTAAAGCGCTCTTTTCTCGAGAAAAGCAACACTCTGGGAAACCTCTGTAACTTTGCTTGCAGCAGCACCTTGGTGTGTTTTCTGTGTTCTCCAAGTGAAAATAAGCCTGTCGGGAGCCCGTGGTAGCTCCAGCTGCTTTGGAACACATTCTGCCACACTTGCTCTTTCTGCATGTCTCTAGCAGCCAGAAAGCGCTGTAAAGCGCTCTTTTCTCGAGAAAAGCAACACTCTGGGAAACCTCTGTAACTTTGCTTGCAGCAGCACCTTGGTGTGTTTTCTGTGTTCTCCAAGTGAAAATAAGCCTGTCGGGAGCCCGTGGTAGCTCCAGCTGCTTTGGAACACATTCTGCCACACTTGCTCTTTCTGCATGTCTCTAGCAGCCAGAAAGCGCTGTAAAGCGCTCTTTTCTCGAGAAAAGCAACACTCTGGGAAACCTCTGTAACTTTGCTTGCAGCAGCACCTTGGTGTGTTTTCTGTGTTCTCCAAGTGAAAATAAGCCTGTCGGGAGCCCGTGGTAGCTCCAGCTGCTTTGGAACACATTCTGCCACACTTGCTCTTTCTGCATGTCTCTAGCAGCCAGAAAGCGCTGTAAAGCGCTCTTTTCTCGAGAAAAGCAACACTCTGGGAAACCTCTGTAACTTTGCTTGCAGCAGCACCTTGGTGTGTTTTCTGTGTTCTCCAAGTGAAAATAAGCCTGTCGGGAGCCCGTGGTAGCTCCAGCTGCTTTGGAACACATTCTGCCACACTTGCTCTTTCTGCATGTCTCTAGCAGCCAGAAAGCGCTGTAAAGCGCTCTTTTCTCGAGAAAAGCAACACTCTGGGAAACCTCTGTAACTTTGCTTGCAGCAGCACCTTGGTGTGTTTTCTGTGTTCTCCAAGTGAAAATAAGCCTGTCGGGAGCCCGTGGTAGCTCCAGCTGCTTTGGAACACATTCTGCCACACTTGCTCTTTCTGCATGTCTCTAGCAGCCAGAAAGCGCTGTAAAGCGCTCTTTTCTCGAGAAAAGCAACACTCTGGGAAACCTCTGTAACTTTGCTTGCAGCAGCACCTTGGTGTGTTTTCTGTGTTCTCCAAGTGAAAATAAGCCTGTGGGGAGCCCGTGGTAGCTCCAGCTGCTTTGGAACACATTCTGCCACACTTGCTCTTTCTGCATGTCTCTAGCAGCCAGAAAGCGCTGTAAAGCGCTCTTTTCTCGAGAAAAGCAACACTCTGGGAAACCTCTGTAACTTTGCTTGCAGCAGCACCTTGGTGTGTTTTCTGTGTTCTCCAAGTGAAAATAAGCCTGTGGGGAGCCCGTGGTAGCTCCAGCTGCTTTGGAACACATTCTGCCACACTTGCTCTTTCTGCATGTCTCTAGCAGCCAGAAAGCGCTGTAAAGCGCTCTTTTCTCGAGAAAAGCAACACTCTGGGAAACCTCTGTAACTTTGCTTGCAGCAGCACCTTGGTGTGTTTTCTGTGTTCTCCAAGTGAAAATAAGCCTGTCGGGAGCCCGTGGTAGCTCCAGCTGCTTTGGAACACATTCTGCCACACTTGCTCTTTCTGCATGTCTCTAGCAGCCAGAAAGCGCTGTAAAGCGCTCTTTTCTCGAGAAAAGCAACACTCTGGGAAACCTCTGTAACTTTGCTTGCAGCAGCACCTTGGTGTGTTTTCTGTGTTCTCCAAGTGAAAATAAGCCTGTCGGGAGCCCGTGGTAGCTCCAGCTGCTTTGGAACACATTCTGCCACACTTGCTCTTTCTGCATGTCTCTAGCAGCCAGAAAGCGCTGTAAAGCGCTCTTTTCTCGAGAAAAGCAACACTCTGGGAAACCTCTGTAACTTTGCTTGCAGCAGCACCTTGGTGTGTTTTCTGTGTTCTCCAAGTGAAAATAAGCCTGTCGGGAGCCCGTGGTAGCTCCAGCTGCTTTGGAACACATTCTGCCACACTTGCTCTTTCTGCATGTCTCTAGCAGCCAGAAAGCGCTGTAAAGCGCTCTTTTCTCGAGAAAAGCAACACTCTGGGAAACCTCTGTAACTTTGCTTGCAGCAGCACCTTGGTGTGTTTTCTGTGTTCTCCAAGTGAAAATAAGCCTGTCGGGAGCCCGTGGTAGCTCCAGCTGCTTTGGAACACATTCTGCCACACTTGCTCTTTCTGCATGTCTCTAGCAGCCAGAAAGCGCTGTAAAGCGCTCTTTTCTCGAGAAAAGCAACACTCTGGGAAACCTCTGTAACTTTGCTTGCAGCAGCACCTTGGTGTGTTTTCTGTGTTCTCCAAGTGAAAATAAGCCTGTCGGGAGCCCGTGGTAGCTCCAGCTGCTTTGGAACACATTCTGCCACACTTGCTCTTTCTGCATGTCTCTAGCAGCCAGAAAGCGCTGTAAAGCGCTCTTTTCTCGAGAAAAGCAACACTCTGGGAAACCTCTGTAACTTTGCTTGCAGCAGCACCTTGGTGTGTTTTCTGTGTTCTCCAAGTGAAAATAAGCCTGTCGGGAGCCCGTGGTAGCTCCAGCTGCTTTGGAACACATTCTGCCACACTTGCTCTTTCTGCATGTCTCTAGCAGCCAGAAAGCGCTGTAAAGCGCTCTTTTCTCGAGAAAAGCAACACTCTGGGAAACCTCTGTAACTTTGCTTGCAGCAGCACCTTGGTGTGTTTTCTGTGTTCTCCAAGTGAAAATAAGCCTGTCGGGAGCCCGTGGTAGCTCCAGCTGCTTTGGAACACATTCTGCCACACTTGCTCTTTCTGCATGTCTCTAGCAGCCAGAAAGCGCTGTAAAGCGCTCTTTTCTCGAGAAAAGCAACACTCTGGGAAACCTCTGTAACTTTGCTTGCAGCAGCACCTTGGTGTGTTTTCTGTGTTCTCCAAGTGAAAATAAGCCTGTGGGGAGCCCGTGGTAGCTCCAGCTGCTTTGGAACACATTCTGCCACACTTGCTCTTTCTGCATGTCTCTAGCAGCCAGAAAGCGCTGTAAAGCGCTCTTTTCTCGAGAAAAGCAACACTCTGGGAAACCTCTGTAACTTTGCTTGCAGCAGCACCTTGGTGTGTTTTCTGTGTTCTCCAAGTGAAAATAAGCCTGTCGGGAGCCCGTGGTAGCTCCAGCTGCTTTGGAACACATTCTGCCACACTTGCTCTTTCTGCATGTCTCTAGCAGCCAGAAAGCGCTGTAAAGCGCTCTTTTCTCGAGAAAAGCAACACTCTGGGAAACCTCTGTAACTTTGCTTGCAGCAGCACCTTGGTGTGTTTTCTGTGTTCTCCAAGTGAAAATAAGCCTGTCGGGAGCCCGTGGTAGCTCCAGCTGCTTTGGAACACATTCTGCCACACTTGCTCTTTCTGCATGTCTCTAGCAGCCAGAAAGCGCTGTAAAGCGCTCTTTTCTCGAGAAAAG
This sequence comes from Zosterops lateralis, assembly GCF_965231275.1. Classification (NCBI taxonomy): domain Eukaryota; kingdom Metazoa; phylum Chordata; class Aves; order Passeriformes; family Zosteropidae; genus Zosterops; species Zosterops lateralis. Next base: position 35,602 of record NW_028154461.1, read on the forward strand.
CAACACTCTGGGAAACCTCTGTAACTTTGCTTGCAGCAGCACCTTGGTGTGTTTTCTGTGTTCTCCAAGTGAAAATAAGCCTGTCGGGAGCCCGTGGTAGCTCCAGCTGCTTTGGAACACATTCTGCCACACTTGCTCTTTCTGCATGTCTCTAGCAGCCAGAAAGCGCTGTAAAGCGCTCTTTTCTCGAGAAAAGCAACACTCTGGGAAACCTCTGTAACTTTGCTTGCAGCAGCACCTTGGTGTGTTTTCTGTGTTCTCCAAGTGAAAATAAGCCTGTCGGGAGCCCGTGGTAGCTCCAGCTGCTTTGGAACACATTCTGCCACACTTGCTCTTTCTGCATGTCTCTAGCAGCCAGAAAGCGCTGTAAAGCGCTCTTTTCTCGAGAAAAGCAACACTCTGGGAAACCTCTGTAACTTTGCTTGCAGCAGCACCTTGGTGTGTTTTCTGTGTTCTCCAAGTGAAAATAAGCCTGTCGGGAGCCCGTGGTAGCTCCAGCTGCTTTGGAACACATTCTGCCACACTTGCTCTTTCTGCATGTCTCTAGCAGCCAGAAAGCGCTGTAAAGCGCTCTTTTCTCGAGAAAAGCAACACTCTGGGAAACCTCTGTAACTTTGCTTGCAGCAGCACCTTGGTGTGTTTTCTGTGTTCTCCAAGTGAAAATAAGCCTGTCGGGAGCCCGTGGTAGCTCCAGCTGCTTTGGAACACATTCTGCCACACTTGCTCTTTCTGCATGTCTCTAGCAGCCAGAAAGCGCTGTAAAGCGCTCTTTTCTCGAGAAAAGCAACACTCTGGGAAACCTCTGTAACTTTGCTTGCAGCAGCACCTTGGTGTGTTTTCTGTGTTCTCCAAGTGAAAATAAGCCTGTCGGGAGCCCGTGGTAGCTCCAGCTGCTTTGGAACACATTCTGCCACACTTGCTCTTTCTGCATGTCTCTAGCAGCCAGAAAGCGCTGTAAAGCGCTCTTTTCTCGAGAAAAGCAACACTCTGGGAAACCTCTGTAACTTTGCTTGCAGCAGCACCTTGGTGTGTTTTCTGTGTTCTCCAAGTGAAAATAAGCCTGTCGGGAGCCCGTGGTAGCTCCAGCTGCTTTGGAACACATTCTGCCACACTTGCTCTTTCTGCATGTCTCTAGCAGCCAGAAAGCGCTGTAAAGCGCTCTTTTCTCGAGAAAAGCAACACTCTGGGAAACCTCTGTAACTTTGCTTGCAGCAGCACCTTGGTGTGTTTTCTGTGTTCTCCAAGTGAAAATAAGCCTGTCGGGAGCCCGTGGTAGCTCCAGCTGCTTTGGAACACATTCTGCCACACTTGCTCTTTCTGCATGTCTCTAGCAGCCAGAAAGCGCTGTAAAGCGCTCTTTTCTCGAGAAAAGCAACACTCTGGGAAACCTCTGTAACTTTGCTTGCAGCAGCACCTTGGTGTGTTTTCTGTGTTCTCCAAGTGAAAATAAGCCTGTCGGGAGCCCGTGGTAGCTCCAGCTGCTTTGGAACACATTCTGCCACACTTGCTCTTTCTGCATGTCTCTAGCAGCCAGAAAGCGCTGTAAAGCGCTCTTTTCTCGAGAAAAGCAACACTCTGGGAAACCTCTGTAACTTTGCTTGCAGCAGCACCTTGGTGTGTTTTCTGTGTTCTCCAAGTGAAAATAAGCCTGTCGGGAGCCCGTGGTAGCTCCAGCTGCTTTGGAACACATTCTGCCACACTTGCTCTTTCTGCATGTCTCTAGCAGCCAGAAAGCGCTGTAAAGCGCTCTTTTCTCGAGAAAAGCAACACTCTGGGAAACCTCTGTAACTTTGCTTGCAGCAGCACCTTGGTGTGTTTTCTGTGTTCTCCAAGTGAAAATAAGCCTGTCGGGAGCCCGTGGTAGCTCCAGCTGCTTTGGAACACATTCTGCCACACTTGCTCTTTCTGCATGTCTCTAGCAGCCAGAAAGCGCTGTAAAGCGCTCTTTTCTCGAGAAAAGCAACACTCTGGGAAACCTCTGTAACTTTGCTTGCAGCAGCACCTTGGTGTGTTTTCTGTGTTCTCCAAGTGAAAATAAGCCTGTCGGGAGCCCGTGGTAGCTCCAGCTGCTTTGGAACACATTCTGCCACACTTGCTCTTTCTGCATGTCTCTAGCAGCCAGAAAGCGCTGTAAAGCGCTCTTTTCTCGAGAAAAGCAACACTCTGGGAAACCTCTGTAACTTTGCTTGCAGCAGCACCTTGGTGTGTTTTCTGTGTTCTCCAAGTGAAAATAAGCCTGTGGGGAGCCCGTGGTAGCTCCAGCTGCTTTGGAACACATTCTGCCACACTTGCTCTTTCTGCATGTCTCTAGCAGCCAGAAAGCGCTGTAAAGCGCTCTTTTCTCGAGAAAAGCAACACTCTGGGAAACCTCTGTAACTTTGCTTGCAGCAGCACCTTGGTGTGTTTTCTGTGTTCTCCAAGTGAAAATAAGCCTGTGGGGAGCCCGTGGTAGCTCCAGCTGCTTTGGAACACATTCTGCCACACTTGCTCTTTCTGCATGTCTCTAGCAGCCAGAAAGCGCTGTAAAGCGCTCTTTTCTCGAGAAAAGCAACACTCTGGGAAACCTCTGTAACTTTGCTTGCAGCAGCACCTTGGTGTGTTTTCTGTGTTCTCCAAGTGAAAATAAGCCTGTGGGGAGCCCGTGGTAGCTCCAGCTGCTTTGGAACACATTCTGCCACACTTGCTCTTTCTGCATGTCTCTAGCAGCCAGAAAGCGCTGTAAAGCGCTCTTTTCTCGAGAAAAGCAACACTCTGGGAAACCTCTGTAACTTTGCTTGCAGCAGCACCTTGGTGTGTTTTCTGTGTTCTCCAAGTGAAAATAAGCCTGTCGGGAGCCCGTGGTAGCTCCAGCTGCTTTGGAACACATTCTGCCACACTTGCTCTTTCTGCATGTCTCTAGCAGCCAGAAAGCGCTGTAAAGCGCTCTTTTCTCGAAAAGCAACACTCTGGGAAACCTCTGTAACTTTGCTTGCAGCAGCACCTTGGTGTGTTTTCTGTGTTCTCCAAGTGAAAATAAGCCTGTCCGGAGCCCGTGGTAGCTCCAGCTGCTTTGGAACACATTCTGCCACACTTGCTCTTTCTGCATGTCTCTAGCAGCCAGAAAGCGCTGTAAAGCGCTCTTTTCGTCGAGAAAAGCAACACTCTGGGAAACCTCTGTAACTTTGCTTGCAGCAGCACCTTGGTGTGTTTTCTGTGTTCTCCAAGTGAAAATAAGCCTGTCCGGAGCCCGTGGTAGCTCCAGCTGCTTTGGAACACATTCTGCCACACTTGCTCTTTCTGCATGTCTCTAGCAGCCAGAAAGCGCTGTAAAGCGCTCTTTTCTCGAGAAAAGCAACACTCTGGGAAACCTCTGTAACTTTGCTTGCAGCAGCACCTTGGTGTGTTTTCTGTGTTCTCCAAGTGAAAATAAGCCTGTCCGGAGCCCGTGGTAGCTCCAGCTGCTTTGGAACACATTCTGCCACACTTGCTCTTTCTGCATGTCTCTAGCAGCCAGAAAGCGCTGTAAAGCGCTCTTTTCTCGAGAAAAGCAACACTCTGGGAAACCTCTGTAACTTTGCTTGCAGCAGCACCTTGGTGTGTTTTCTGTGTTCTCCAAGTGAAAATAAGCCTGTCCGGAGCCCGTGGTAGCTCCAGCTGCTTTGGAACACATTCTGCCACACTTGCTCTTTCTGCATGTCTCTAGCAGCCAGAAAGCGCTGTAAAGCGCTCTTTTCTCGAGAAAAGCAACACTCTGGGAAACCTCTGTAACTTTGCTTGCAGCAGCACCTTGGTGTGTTTTCTGTGTTCTCCAAGTGAAAATAAGCCTGTCCGGAGCCCGTGGTAGCTCCAGCTGCTTTGGAACACATTCTGCCACACTTGCTCTTTCTGCATGTCTCTAGCAGCCAGAAAGCGCTGTAAAGCGCTCTTTTCTCGAGAAAAGCAACACTCTGGGAAACCTCTGTAACTTTGCTTGCAGCAGCACCTTGGTGTGTTTTCTGTGTTCTCCAAGTGAAAATAAGCCTGTCCGGAGCCCGTGGTAGCTCCAGCTGCTTTGGAACACATTCTGCCACACTTGCTCTTTCTGCATGTCTCTAGCAGCCAGAAAGCGCTGTAAAGCGCTCTTTTCTCGAGAAAAGCAACACTCTGGGAAACCTCTGTAACTTTGCTTGCAGCAGCACCTTGGTGTGTTTTCTGTGTTCTCCAAGTGAAAATAAGCCTGTCCGGAGCCCGTGGTAGCTCCAGCTGCTTTGGAACACATTCTGCCACACTTGCTCTTTCTGCATGTCTCTAGCAGCCAGAAAGCGCTGTAAAGCGCTCTTTTCTCGAGAAAAGCAACACTCTGGGAAACCTCTGTAACTTTGCTTGCAGCAGCACCTTGGTGTGTTTTCTGTGTTCTCCAAGTGAAAATAAGCCTGTCCGGAGCCCGTGGTAGCTCCAGCTGCTTTGGAACACATTCTGCCACACTTGCTCTTTCTGCATGTCTCTAGCAGCCAGAAAGCGCTGTAAAGCGCTCTTTTCTCGAGAAAAGCAACACTCTGGGAAACCTCTGTAACTTTGCTTGCAGCAGCACCTTGGTGTGTTTTCTGTGTTCTCCAAGTGAAAATAAGCCTGTCCGGAGCCCGTGGTAGCTCCAGCTGCTTTGGAACACATTCTGCCACACTTGCTCTTTCTGCATGTCTCTAGCAGCCAGAAAGCGCTGTAAAGCGCTCTTTTCTCGAGAAAAGCAACACTCTGGGAAACCTCTGTAACTTTGCTTGCAGCAGCACCTTGGTGTGTTTTCTGTGTTCTCCAAGTGAAAATAAGCCTGTCCGGAGCCCGTGGTAGCTCCAGCTGCTTTGGAACACATTCTGCCACACTTGCTCTTTCTGCATGTCTCTAGCAGCCAGAAAGCGCTGTAAAGCGCTCTTTTCTCGAGAAAAGCAACACTCTGGGAAACCTCTGTAACTTTGCTTGCAGCAGCACCTTGGTGTGTTTTCTGTGTTCTCCAAGTGAAAATAAGCCTGTCCGGAGCCCGTGGTAGCTCCAGCTGCTTTGGAACACATTCTGCCACACTTGCTCTTTCTGCATGTCTCTAGCAGCCAGAAAGCGCTGTAAAGCGCTCTTTTCTCGAGAAAAGCAACACTCTGGGAAACCTCTGTAACTTTGCTTGCAGCAGCACCTTGGTGTGTTTTCTGTGTTCTCCAAGTGAAAATAAGCCTGTCCGGAGCCCGTGGTAGCTCCAGCTGCTTTGGAACACATTCTGCCACACTTGCTCTTTCTGCATGTCTCTAGCAGCCAGAAAGCGCTGTAAAGCGCTCTTTTCTCGAGAAAAGCAACACTCTGGGAAACCTCTGTAACTTTGCTTGCAGCAGCACCTTGGTGTGTTTTCTGTGTTCTCCAAGTGAAAATAAGCCTGTCGGGAGCCCGTGGTAGCTCCAGCTGCTTTGGAACACATTCTGCCACACTTGCTCTTTCTGCATGTCTCTAGCAGCCAGAAAGCGCTGTAAAGCGCTCTTTTCTCGAGAAAAGCAACACTCTGGGAAACCTCTGTAACTTTGCTTGCAGCAGCACCTTGGTGTGTTTTCTGTGTTCTCCAAGTGAAAATAAGCCTGTCGGGAGCCCGTGGTAGCTCCAGCTGCTTTGGAACACATTCTGCCACACTTGCTCTTTCTGCATGTCTCTAGCAGCCAGAAAGCGCTGTAAAGCGCTCTTTTCTCGAGAAAAGCAACACTCTGGGAAACCTCTGTAACTTTGCTTGCAGCAGCACCTTGGTGTGTTTTCTGTGTTCTCCAAGTGAAAATAAGCCTGTCCGGAGCCCGTGGTAGCTCCAGCTGCTTTGGAACACATTCTGCCACACTTGCTCTTTCTGCATGTCTCTAGCAGCCAGAAAGCGCTGTAAAGCGCTCTTTTCTCGAGAAAAGCAACACTCTGGGAAACCTCTGTAACTTTGCTTGCAGCAGCACCTTGGTGTGTTTTCTGTGTTCTCCAAGTGAAAATAAGCCTGTCCGGAGCCCGTGGTAGCTCCAGCTGCTTTGGAACACATTCTGCCACACTTGCTCTTTCTGCATGTCTCTAGCAGCCAGAAAGCGCTGTAAAGCGCTCTTTTCTCGAGAAAAGCAACACTCTGGGAAACCTCTGTAACTTTGCTTGCAGCAGCACCTTGGTGTGTTTTCTGTGTTCTCCAAGTGAAAATAAGCCTGTCGGGAGCCCGTGGTAGCTCCAGCTGCTTTGGAACACATTCTGCCACACTTGCTCTTTCTGCATGTCTCTAGCAGCCAGAAAGCGCTGTAAAGCGCTCTTTTCTCGAGAAAAGCAACACTCTGGGAAACCTCTGTAACTTTGCTTGCAGCAGCACCTTGGTGTGTTTTCTGTGTTCTCCAAGTGAAAATAAGCCTGTCCGGAGCCCGTGGTAGCTCCAGCTGCTTTGGAACACATTCTGCCACACTTGCTCTTTCTGCATGTCTCTAGCAGCCAGAAAGCGCTGTAAAGCGCTCTTTTCTCGAGAAAAGCAACACTCTGGGAAACCTCTGTAACTTTGCTTGCAGCAGCACCTTGGTGTGTTTTCTGTGTTCTCCAAGTGAAAATAAGCCTGTCCGGAGCCCGTGGTAGCTCCAGCTGCTTTGGAACACATTCTGCCACACTTGCTCTTTCTGCATGTCTCTAGCAGCCAGAAAGCGCTGTAAAGCGCTCTTTTCTCGAGAAAAGCAACACTCTGGGAAACCTCTGTAACTTTGCTTGCAGCAGCACCTTGGTGTGTTTTCTGTGTTCTCCAAGTGAAAATAAGCCTGTCCGGAGCCCGTGGTAGCTCCAGCTGCTTTGGAACACATTCTGCCACACTTGCTCTTTCTGCATGTCTCTAGCAGCCAGAAAGCGCTGTAAAGCGCTCTTTTCTCGAGAAAAGCAACACTCTGGGAAACCTCTGTAACTTTGCTTGCAGCAGCACCTTGGTGTGTTTTCTGTGTTCTCCAAGTGAAAATAAGCCTGTCCGGAGCCCGTGGTAGCTCCAGCTGCTTTGGAACACATTCTGCCACACTTGCTCTTTCTGCATGTCTCTAGCAGCCAGAAAGCGCTGTAAAGCGCTCTTTTCTCGAGAAAAGCAACACTCTGGGAAACCTCTGTAACTTTGCTTGCAGCAGCACCTTGGTGTGTTTTCTGTGTTCTCCAAGTGAAAATAAGCCTGTCGGGAGCCCGTGGTAGCTCCAGCTGCTTTGGAACACATTCTGCCACACTTGCTCTTTCTGCATGTCTCTAGCAGCCAGAAAGCGCTGTAAAGCGCTCTTTTCTCGAGAAAAGCAACACTCTGGGAAACCTCTGTAACTTTGCTTGCAGCAGCACCTTGGTGTGTTTTCTGTGTTCTCCAAGTGAAAATAAGCCTGTCGGGAGCCCGTGGTAGCTCCAGCTGCTTTGGAACACATTCTGCCACACTTGCTCTTTCTGCATGTCTCTAGCAGCCAGAAAGCGCTGTAAAGCGCTCTTTTCTCGAGAAAAGCAACACTCTGGGAAACCTCTGTAACTTTGCTTGCAGCAGCACCTTGGTGTGTTTTCTGTGTTCTCCAAGTGAAAATAAGCCTGTCCGGAGCCCGTGGTAGCTCCAGCTGCTTTGGAACACATTCTGCCACACTTGCTCTTTCTGCATGTCTCTAGCAGCCAGAAAGCGCTGTAAAGCGCTCTTTTCTCGAGAAAAGCAACACTCTGGGAAACCTCTGTAACTTTGCTTGCAGCAGCACCTTGGTGTGTTTTCTGTGTTCTCCAAGTGAAAATAAGCCTGTCCGGAGCCCGTGGTAGCTCCAGCTGCTTTGGAACACATTCTGCCACACTTGCTCTTTCTGCATGTCTCTAGCAGCCAGAAAGCGCTGTAAAGCGCTCTTTTCTCGAGAAAAGCAACACTCTGGGAAACCTCTGTAACTTTGCTTGCAGCAGCACCTTGGTGTGTTTTCTGTGTTCTCCAAGTGAAAATAAGCCTGTCCGGAGCCCGTGGTAGCTCCAGCTGCTTTGGAACACATTCTGCCACACTTGCTCTTTCTGCATGTCTCTAGCAGCCAGAAAGCGCTGTAAAGCGCTCTTTTCTCGAGAAAAGCAACACTCTGGGAAACCTCTGTAACTTTGCTTGCAGCAGCACCTTGGTGTGTTTTCTGTGTTCTCCAAGTGAAAATAAGCCTGTCCGGAGCCCGTGGTAGCTCCAGCTGCTTTGGAACACATTCTGCCACACTTGCTCTTTCTGCATGTCTCTAGCAGCCAGAAAGCGCTGTAAAGCGCTCTTTTCTCGAGAAAAGCAACACTCTGGGAAACCTCTGTAACTTTGCTTGCAGCAGCACCTTGGTGTGTTTTCTGTGTTCTCCAAGTGAAAATAAGCCTGTGGGGAGCCCGTGGTAGCTCCAGCTGCTTTGGAACACATTCTGCCACACTTGCTCTTTCTGCATGTCTCTAGCAGCCAGAAAGCGCTGTAAAGCGCTCTGTTCTCGAGAAAAGCAACACTCTGGGAAACCTCTGTAACTTTGCTTGCAGCAGCACCTTGGTGTGTTTTCTGTGTTCTCCAAGTGAAAATAAGCCTGTCCGGAGCCCGTGGTAGCTCCAGCTGCTTTGGAACACATTCTGCCACACTTGCTCTTTCTGCATGTCTCTAGCAGCCAGAAAGCGCTGTAAAGCGCTCTTTTCTCGAGAAAAGCAACACTCTGGGAAACCTCTGTAACTTTGCTTGCAGCAGCACCTTGGTGTGTTTTCTGTGTTCTCCAAGTGAAAATAAGCCTGTCCGGAGCCCGTGGTAGCTCCAGCTGCTTTGGAACACATTCTGCCACACTTGCTCTTTCTGCATGTCTCTAGCAGCCAGAAAGCGCTGTAAAGCGCTCTTTTCTCGAGAAAAGCAACACTCTGGGAAACCTCTGTAACTTTGCTTGCAGCAGCACCTTGGTGTGTTTTCTGTGTTCTCCAAGTGAAAATAAGCCTGTCCGGAGCCCGTGGTAGCTCCAGCTGCTTTGGAACACATTCTGCCACACTTGCTCTTTCTGCATGTCTCTAGCAGCCAGAAAGCGCTGTAAAGCGCTCTTTTCTCGAGAAAAGCAACACTCTGGGAAACCTCTGTAACTTTGCTTGCAGCAGCACCTTGGTGTGTTTTCTGTGTTCTCCAAGTGAAAATAAGCCTGTCCGGAGCCCGTGGTAGCTCCAGCTGCTTTGGAACACATTCTGCCACACTTGCTCTTTCTGCATGTCTCTAGCAGCCAGAAAGCGCTGTAAAGCGCTCTTTTCTCGAGAAAAGCAACACTCTGGGAAACCTCTGTAACTTTGCTTGCAGCAGCACCTTGGTGTGGTTTTCTGTGTTCTCCAAGTGAAAATAAGCCTGTCCGGAGCCCGGTGGTAGCTCCAGCTGCTTTGGAACACATTCTGCCACACTTGCTCTTTCTGCATGTCTCTAGCAGCCAGAAAGCGCTGTAAAGCGCTCTTTTCTCGAGAAAAGCAACACTCTGGGAAACCTCTGTAACTTTGCTTGCAGCAGCACCTTGGTGTGTTTTCTGTGTTCTCCAAGTGAAAAGAAGCCTGTCCGGAGCCCGTGGTAGCTCCAGCTGCTTTGGAACACAATTCTGCCACACTTGCTCTTTCTGCATGTCTCTAGCAGCCAGAAAGCGCTGTAAAGCGCTCTTTTCTCGAGAAAAGCAACACTCTGGGAAACCTCTGTAACTTTGCTTGCAGCAGCACCTTGGTGTGTTTTCTGTGTTCTCCAAGTGAAAATAAGCCTGTCCGGAGCCCGTGGTAGCTCCAGCTGCTTTGGAACACATTCTGCCACACTTGCTCTTTCTGCATGTCTCTAGCAGCCAGAAAGCGCTGTAAAGCGCTCTTTTCTCGAGAAAAGCAACACTCTGGGAAACCTCTGTAACTTTGCTTGCAGCAGCACCTTGGTGTGTTTTCTGTGTTCTCCAAGTGAAAATAAGCCTGTCCGGAGCCCGTGGTAGCTCCAGCTGCTTTGGAACACATTCTGCCACACTTGCTCTTTCTGCATGTCTCTAGCAGCCAGAAAGCGCTGTAAAGCGCTCTTTTCTCAAGAAAAGCAACACTCTGGGAAACCTCTGTAACTTTGCTTGCAGCAGCACCTTGGTGTGTTTTCTGTGTTCTCCAAGTGAAAATAAGCCTGTCCGGAGCCCGTGGTAGCTCCAGCTGCTTTGGAACACATTCTGCCACACTTGCTCTTTCTGCATGTCTCTAGCAGCCAGAAAGCGCTGTAAAGCGCTCTTTTCTCGAGAAAAGCAACACTCTGGGAAACCTCTGTAACTTTGCTTGCAGCAGCACCTTGGTGTGTTTTCTGTGTTCTCCAAGTGAAAATAAGCCTGTCCGGAGCCCGTGGTAGCTCCAGCTGCTTTGGAACACATTCTGCCACGCTTGCTCTTTCTGCATGTCTCTAGCAGCCAGAAAGCGCTGTAAAGCGCTCTTTTCTCGAGAAAAGCAACACTCTGGGAAACCTCTGTAACTTTGCTTGCAGCAGCACCTTGGTGTGTTTTCTGTGTTCTCCAAGTGAAAATAAGCCTGTCCGGAGCCCGTGGTAGCTCCAGCTGCTTTGGAACACATTCTGCCACACTTGCTCTTTCTGCGTGTCTCTAGCAGCCAGAAAGCGCTGTAAAGCGCTCTTTTCTCGAGAAAAGCAACACTCTGGGAAACCTCTGTAACTTTGCTTGCAGCAGCACCTTGGTGTGTTTTCTGTGTTCTCCAAGTGAAAATAAGCCTGTCCGGAGCCCGTGGTAGCTCCAGCTGCTTTGGAACACATTCTGCCACACTTGCTCTTTCTGCATGTCTCTAGCAGCCAGAAAGCGCTGTAAAGCGCTCTTTTCTCGAGAAAAGCAACACTCTGGGAAACCTCTGTAACTTTGCTTGCAGCAGCACCTTGGTGTGTTTTCTGTGTTCTCCAAGTGAAAATAAGCCTGTCCAGAGCCCGTGGTAGCTCCAGCTGCTTTGGAACACATTCTGCCACACTTGCTCTTTCTGCATGTCTCTAGCAGCCAGAAAGCGCTGTAAAGCGCTCTTTTCTCGAGAAAAGCAACACTCTGGGAAACCTCTGTAACTTTGCTTGCAGCAGCACCTTGGTGTGTTTTCTGTGTTCTCCAAGTGAAAATAAGCCTGTCCGGAGCCCGTGGTAGCTCCAGCTGCTTTGGAACACATTCTGCCACACTTGCTCTTTCTGCATGTCTCTAGCAGCCAGAAAGCGCTGTAAAGCGCTCTTTTCTCGAGAAAAGCAACACTCTGGGAAACCTCTGTAACTTTGCTTGCAGCAGCACCTTGGTGTGTTTTCTGTGTTCTCCAAGTGAAAATAAGCCTGTCCGGAGCCCGTGGTAGCTCCAGCTGCTTTGGAACACATTCTGCCACACTTGCTCTTTCTGCATGTCTCTAGCAGCCAGAAAGCGCTGTAAAGCGCTCTTTTCTCGAGAAAAGCAACACTCTGGGAAACCTCTGTAACTTTGCTTGCAGCAGCACCTTGGTGTGTTTTCTGTGTTCTCCAAGTGAAAATAAGCCTGTCCGGAGCCCGTGGTAGCTCCAGCTGCTTTGGAACACATTCTGCCACACTTGCTCTTTCTGCATGTCTCTAGCAGCCAGAAAGCGCTGTAAAGCGCTCTTTTCTCGAGAAAAGCAACACTCTGGGAAACCTCTGTAACTTTGCTTGCAGCAGCACCTTGGTGTGTTTTCTGTGTTCTCCAAGTGAAAATAAGCCTGTCCGGAGCCCGTGGTAGCTCCAGCTGCTTTGGAACACATTCTGCCACACTTGCTCTTTCTGCATGTCTCTAGCAGCCAGAAAGCGCTGTAAAGCGCTCTTTTCTCGAGAAAAGCAACACTCTGGGAAACCTCTGTAACTTTGCTTGCAGCAGCACCTTGGTGTGTTTTCTGTGTTCTCCAAGTGAAAATAAGCCTGTCCGGAGCCCGTGGTAGCTCCAGCTGCTTTGGAACACATTCTGCCACACTTGCTCTTTCTGCATGTCTCTAGCAGCCAGAAAGCGCTGTAAAGCGCTCTTTTCTCGAGAAAAGCAACACTCTGGGAAACCTCTGTAACTTTGCTTGCAGCAGCACCTTGGTGTGTTTTCTGTGTTCTCCAAGTGAAAATAAGCCTGTCCGGAGCCCGTGGTAGCTCCAGCTGCTTTGGAACACATTCTGCCACACTTGCTCTTTCTGCATGTCTCTAGCAGCCAGAAAGCGCTGTAAAGCGCTCTTTTCTCGAGAAAAGCAACACTCTGGGAAACCTCTGTAACTTTGCTTGCAGCAGCACCTTGGTGTGTTTTCTGTGTTCTCCAAGTGAAAATAAGCCTGTCCGGAGCCCGTGGTAGCTCCAGCTGCTTTGGAACACATTCTGCCACACTTGCTCTTTCTGCATGTCTCTAGCAGCCAGAAAGCGCTGTAAAGCGCTCTTTTCTCGAGAAAAGCAACACTCTGGGAAACCTCTGTAACTTTGCTTGCAGCAGCACCTTGGTGTGTTTTCTGTGTTCTCCAAGTGAAAATAAGCCTGTGGGGAGCCCGTGGTAGCTCCAGCTGCTTTGGAACACATTCTGCCACACTTGCTCTTTCTGCATGTCTCTAGCAGCCAGAAAGCGCTGTAAAGCGCTCTTTTCTCGAGAAAAGCAACACTCTGGGAAACCTCTGTAACTTTGCTTGCAGCAGCACCTTGGTGTGTTTTCTGTGTTCTCCAAGTGAAAATAAGCCTGTGGGGAGCCCGTGGTAGCTCCAGCTGCTTTGGAACACATTCTGCCACACTTGCTCTTTCTGCATGTCTCTAGCAGCCAGAAAGCGCTGTAAAGCGCTCTTTTCTCGAGAAAAGCAACACTCTGGGAAACCTCTGTAACTTTGCTTGCAGCAGCACCTTGGTGTGTTTTCTGTGTTCTCCAAGTGAAAATAAGCCTGTCCGGAGCCCGTGGTAGCTCCAGCTGCTTTGGAACACATTCTGCCACACTTGCTCTTTCTGCATGTCTCTAGCAGCCAGAAAGCGCTGTAAAGCGCTCTTTTCTCGAGAAAAGCAACTCTCTGGGAAACCTCTGTAACTTTGCTTGCAGCAGCACCTTGGTGTGTTTTCTGTGTTCTCCAAGTGAAAATAAGCCTGTCCGGAGCCCGTGGTAGCTCCAGCTGCTTTGGAACACATTCTGCCACACTTGCTCTTTCTGCATGTCTCTAGCAGCCAGAAAGCGCTGTAAAGCGCTCTTTTCTCGAGAAAAGCAACACTCTGGGAAACCTCTGTAACTTTGCTTGCAGCAGCACCTTGGTGTGTTTTCTGTGTTCTCCAAGTGAAAATAAGCCTGTCCGGAGCCCGTGGTAGCTCCAGCTGCTTTGGAACACATTCTGCCACACTTGCTCTTTCTGCATGTCTCTAGCAGCCAGAAAGCGCTGTAAAGCGCTCTTTTCTCGAGAAAAGCAACACTCTGGGAAACCTCTGTAACTTTGCTTGCAGCAGCACCTTGGTGTGTTTTCTGTGTTCTCCAAGTGAAAATAAGCCTGTCCGGAGCCCGTGGTAGCTCCAGCTGCTTTGGAACACATTCTGCCACACTTGCTCTTTCTGCATGTCTCTAGCAGCCAGAAAGCGCTGTAAAGCGCTCTTTTCTCGAGAAAAGCAACACTCTGGGAAACCTCTGTAACTTTGCTTGCAGCAGCACCTTGGTGTGTTTTCTGTGTTCTCCAAGTGAAAATAAGCCTGTCCGGAGCCCGTGGTAGCTCCAGCTGCTTTGGAACACATTCTGCCACACTTGCTCTTTCTGCATGTCTCTAGCAGCCAGAAAGCGCTGTAAAGCGCTCTTTTCTCGAGAAAAGCAACACTCTGGGAAACCTCTGTAACTTTGCTTGCAGCAGCACCTTGGTGTGTTTTCTGTGTTCTCCAAGTGAAAATAAGCCTGTCCGGAGCCCGTGGTAGCTCCAGCTGCTTTGGAACACATTCTGCCACACTTGCTCTTTCTGCATGTCTCTAGCAGCCAGAAAGCGCTGTAAAGCGCTCTTTTCTCGAGAAAAGCAACACTCTGGGAAACCTCTGTAACTTTGCTTGCAGCAGCACCTTGGTGTGTTTTCTGTGTTCTCCAAGTGAAAATAAGCCTGTCCGGAGCCCGTGGTAGCTCCAGCTGCTTTGGAACACATTCTGCCACACTTGCTCTTTCTGCATGTCTCTAGCAGCCAGAAAGCGCTGTAAAGCGCTCTTTTCTCGAGAAAAGCAACACTCTGGGAAACCTCTGTAACTTTGCTTGCAGCAGCACCTTGGTGTGTTTTCTGTGTTCTCCAAGTGAAAATAAGCCTGTCCGGAGCCCGTGGTAGCTCCAGCTGCTTTGGAACACATTCTGCCACACTTGCTCTTTCTGCATGTCTCTAGCAGCCAGAAAGCGCTGTAAAGCGCTCTTTTCTCGAGAAAAGCAACACTCTGGGAAACCTCTGTAACTTTGCTTGCAGCAGCACCTTGGTGTGTTTTCTGTGTTCTCCAAGTGAAAATAAGCCTGTCCGGAGCCCGTGGTAGCTCCAGCTGCTTTGGAACACATTCTGCCACACTTGCTCTTTCTGCATGTCTCTAGCAGCCAGAAAGCGCTGTAAAGCGCTCTTTTCTCGAGAAAAGCAACACTCTGGGAAACCTCTGTAACTTTGCTTGCAGCAGCACCTTGGTGTGTTTTCTGTGTTCTCCAAGTGAAAATAAGCCTGTCCGGAGCCCGTGGTAGCTCCAGCTGCTTTGGAACACATTCTGCCACACTTGCTCTTTCTGCATGTCTCTAGCAGCCAGAAAGCGCTGTAAAGCGCTCTTTTCTCGAGAAAAGCAACACTCTGGGAAACCTCTGTAACTTTGCTTGCAGCAGCACCTTGGTGTGTTTTCTGTGTTCTCCAAGTGAAAATAAGCCTGTCCGGAGCCCGTGGTAGCTCCAGCTGCTTTGGAACACATTCTGCCACACTTGCTCTTTCTGCATGTCTCTAGCAGCCAGAAAGCGCTGTAAAGCGCTCTTTTCTCGAGAAAAGCAACACTCTGGGAAACCTCTGTAACTTTGCTTGCAGCAGCACCTTGGTGTGTTTTCTGTGTTCTCCAAGTGAAAATAAGCCTGTCCGGAGCCCGTGGTAGCTCCAGCTGCTTTGGAACACATTCTGCCACACTTGCTCTTTCTGCATGTCTCTAGCAGCCAGAAAGCGCTGTAAAGCGCTCTTTTCTCGAGAAAAGCAACACTCTGGGAAACCTCTGTAACTTTGCTTGCAGCAGCACCTTGGTGTGTTTTCTGTGTTCTCCAAGTGAAAATAAGCCTGTCCGGAGCCCGTGGTAGCTCCAGCTGCTTTGGAACACATTCTGCCACACTTGCTCTTTCTGCATGTCTCTAGCAGCCAGAAAGCGCTGTAAAGCGCTCTTTTCTCGAGAAAAGCAACACTCTGGGAAACCTCTGTAACTTTGCTTGCAGCAGCACCTTGGTGTGTTTTCTGTGTTCTCCAAGTGAAAATAAGCCTGTCCGGAGCCCGTGGTAGCTCCAGCTGCTTTGGAACACATTCTGCCACACTTGCTCTTTCTGCATGTCTCTAGCAGCCAGAAAGCGCTGTAAAGCGCTCTTTTCTCGAGAAAAGCAACACTCTGGGAAACCTCTGTAACTTTGCTTGCAGCAGCACCTTGGTGTGTTTTCTGTGTTCTCCAAGTGAAAATAAGCCTGTCCGGAGCCCGTGGTAGCTCCAGCTGCTTTGGAACACATTCTGCCACACTTGCTCTTTCTGCATGTCTCTAGCAGCCAGAAAGCGCTGTAAAGCGCTCTTTTCTCGAGAAAAGCAACACTCTGGGAAACCTCTGTAACTTTGCTTGCAGCAGCACCTTGGTGTGTTTTCTGTGTTCTCCAAGTGAAAATAAGCCTGTCGGGAGCCCGTGGTAGCTCCAGCTGCTTTGGAACACATTCTGCCACACTTGCTCTTTCTGCATGTCTCTAGCAGCCAGAAAGCGCTGTAAAGCGCTCTTTTCTCGAGAAAAGCAACACTCTGGGAAACCTCTGTAACTTTGCTTGCAGCAGCACCTTGGTGTGTTTTCTGTGTTCTCCAAGTGAAAATAAGCCTGTCCGGAGCCCGTGGTAGCTCCAGCTGCTTTGGAACACATTCTGCCACACTTGCTCTTTCTGCATGTCTCTAGCAGCCAGAAAGCGCTGTAAAGCGCTCTTTTCTCGAGAAAAGCAACACTCTGGGAAACCTCTGTAACTTTGCTTGCAGCAGCACCTTGGTGTGTTTTCTGTGTTCTCCAAGTGAAAATAAGCCTGTCCGGAGCCCGTGGTAGCTCCAGCTGCTTTGGAACACATTCTGCCACACTTGCTCTTTCTGCATGTCTCTAGCAGCCAGAAAGCGCTGTAAAGCGCTCTTTTCTCGAGAAAAGCAACACTCTGGGAAACCTCTGTAACTTTGCTTGCAGCAGCACCTTGGTGTGTTTTCTGTGTTCTCCAAGTGAAAATAAGCCTGTCCGGAGCCCGTGGTAGCTCCAGCTGCTTTGGAACACATTCTGCCACACTTGCTCTTTCTGCATGTCTCTAGCAGCCAGAAAGCGCTGTAAAGCGCTCTTTTCTCGAGAAAAGCAACACTCTGGGAAACCTCTGTAACTTTGCTTGCAGCAGCACCTTGGTGTGTTTTCTGTGTTCTCCAAGTGAAAATAAGCCTGTCCGGAGCCCGTGGTAGCTCCAGCTGCTTTGGAACACATTCTGCCACACTTGCTCTTTCTGCATGTCTCTAGCAGCCAGAAAGCGCTGTAAAGCGCTCTTTTCTCGAGAAAAGCAACACTCTGGGAAACCTCTGTAACTTTGCTTGCAGCAGCACCTTGGTGTGTTTTCTGTGTTCTCCAAGTGAAAATAAGCCTGTCCGGAGCCCGTGGTAGCTCCAGCTGCTTTGGAACACATTCTGCCACACTT
>NW_028154460.1:2500-52365 GCF_965231275.1 Zosterops lateralis
CAGCGGCAGCGTGTCCCGCCCGCCCGCCCGCCGGGGGATCGGCAGCGGCCCCGACACCGCCTTGAATGGCCCGCCGAGGAAGCGGCAGTGAGGGCGGACACCGGCCGGGAGCGCCCCGGAACTGCCCCCGGCTCGTTCGGTTCGCCTGAGGGGGGGCGACGTTCGGGGAAACTCGGCTGGGCTCGGCTGTTCGGAGAAACTCGGCTGGGCTCGGCTGTTCGGGGAAACCCGGCGATTTCAGTCCGTAGTCGGCAATTCTCGGCTGTTCGGAGAAACTCGGCGATTTCCGTCAGCCGTCGGCTCTTTTCGGCTGTTCGGCAACTCTCGGTCATTTTCGTCACACCTCGCCTTTTTTGGTGGCAGAGAGCATACATCACTTTCGCCCCTCCCTGACGCCATCTTTAGAAGGTCAACAGCAGCGAGCCGAGCCGCCATCTTGGTTGTGGCGCCCCTTAAGGCCCCCCATAGGTGTCTAACACAGAAGCCTGACTAAAATGAGTAACCCGAACTCGCCTGCGGCGTGGCTGAACCCACAGCCCGTGTCCCTACACCTGGAAACGCCACAGAAAATTGTCCCCGAGCGGCGCCGTGGTCGGGATTTTTGTGCAGGCAGTCTGATAAACACACATGGGGGGGGTCCTCATTTTTTCCCGCCCTTTTCGCCGCCATCTTTAGAAGGTCAAGCGCCCCGAGTCGCGCCGCCATCTTGGTTGTGGCACTCCCCCCAAATGTCCCCCTCGGCTGCTCGCACAAGCGCCTGACAACATCGCCTGCCCAAACACTGCCGTGGCGCCGCTCAGCCCCCATCCCGTGTCCGCGCACCTGCGTACGCCGCGGAAAAATCGCTCCCGGGCGTCTCCGTGGTCCAGGTCGCGCGCAGGGAGCCGGCTGCCACGCGCCCGGGGTCCTCGCATTTTTTCCCACCTTTTTGGCCGTGAACGTTCGGCGCTCGGGCGGCAGCACTGCCCGTGAGCTCACAGCTCGGGGCTGCTGCGGGCCCGCGGGGACGGGCACGGCGGAGCGTTGCAGTATCGCTTTTTATCCACAGGATGGCAGCATTGCCTTACAGATCACAGCCCGGGGCTGCTACACGCCTCGGGTGGGGAGAGCTGCAGTACCGCTCTGTGTCCACACGGTGGCAGCGCCGCCGTAGGGAGCGGAGACAGAAAAGAACGTGGCCAAAATTCCCCTTCCAAACATCCCCGAAAATAAAGGCCCCAAAAGACCCCCAACCACAACAACTACGACAACCTCGCCATCAACTAAGCCAAAACCAAAAAAGCCTTCATTTTAGGCTACACGTCAATATTTCTTCTATTTCTTATTTTGATATTTCTATTAATCATTACAATTTATCTACGATATGTACATTATAGTAGGTATATTTTACATATTATAATATAGGGAACATGTAAAAATATAGAGTGGATTTATTGATATTACTTTTCATATTTTATAGTTCTCCTTTTCTTGCTTATATATATGTATTTATTTTTTTGTGTGTGTTTTCTTCTTGATATTTTAAACATATGTATTCATTAACCTAACAGATCAGAACCACAGTTAATTAGAATTGAATGACCCTGGTTTTCTAAGGGGTAAATATTTAATCTTTATTAAAATATTATGGGCACATTTTCTCTTTCTGCGTGCTTTGGGGGGGGGGGGTTGTTTGTGGGGGGGGTTTTTTTTGTTTGTTTGGTTTTTTTGTTTGTTTGTTTGTTTGTTTGTTTTTTTCTGAATTTTGGATTTCTTGGCTAATAAACAAGGGGGTTCGGAGAGTTACAAAATAAAATGTCCGCACAGTTTTATCGCTGCCTCTGAAATACACCTCGGCATTGAGTCACTGCTGGCAATACTGTGCACGGGGAGAAGGAGACCTGTTTAGGGTTTGAAAGGAAAAGAAAGGCACCACGGTGTTCACAGCCTTCTCCGTTCAGGTTTTTTAATTCAGCAGAAAATACAGAGGAGTTTTGCTAACTGCGCTCTTGATTATATCCAGACGTCCAGCGGAGAGGGAGGTCATTTCTCAACTCCTTCCTTGCCCACAGCCAACTTTCCACGTGCTCAGGGGAAAAAAAGAGTAGGATAAAAAAAAAAACGGAATAAAGAAAACATGAAAAAAAAAATTAATATAAAACAAATAAAATAAAAGTTGAAAAAAAAAAACTCAAAAGAGTAAAAAAGAAATAAAATTTAAAATAAATTAAAAATATAATAAATTGTTTAAAATAAAAAATATCACGAAAGTAAAATCTAAAATATCCATAAATTGAAAAATGAAAAAATTAAGAGTAATTAGGATTTTAAATAGTAATAAAGAAAAATAAAAACTAAAAAGTAAATAACAGAACAAAAATATAAAAATAAAAGAAATAAACCCAAATCATTTTAAAAATACAAAACAAAAAAAAACCCCATGAAAACATTAACCACAATACAATATTTAACATAAAAAATACAAAAATCAAAAAGTAAAAAGGAAAATAATAATTAAAATAAAATATGAAACTAAATAAACACAGCTTTCCCCTTTATGCCACTGACTACCACAGCTCTGGGAGCATCCTGGATTATGCAGGGATAGGGAAAACAAACCCAGTGCCTCCCAGAAAATAAGGTTTTCTAGACAAATCCCAGTTTTGCTTGGAAACGAATTCTGTTTTATCGGGAAGTTCACTTTGGATGAACATCCACATGTGCCAAGGCAGGAAAGAACCACCCCCTTGTGTCCAAGGGACAGCAACTAGGCCGGGATTTAAGTTTTAATGGAACTTATATAATAAAAAACGCACCAAATTGAACTTCACAAAGAGACGAATCACGGCAATTAAACACTTAACGAGTTTTCCTGGGAATTCCCAGAATTCTGCGGATATGGCGCTGAACAATTCCGGATTTACCAACATTAATTGGGTAAATTTCCTTGGAAATGTCCCCTAAGAAGTAGCAAAATTCCAACTTGGATGGAAAATAGGAAAAAATAAATGCTGACTTACTAAAATCAGAGAGAGGCTAAACATCAAATAAAAGGAAGGAATAATATCTAACTCCCAGCTTGCCTGCAAAACAAGCCCGGAAATTTCTAACGCTGAAAACTTTTGGAACGGTCAGGAAGTCGGTGGAAGCCCATGGAATGAGGATTTCAAATCTGCTTCCTCTGCTCTGATTTTCAAGGGAAGAGGGAGTTAAACATGCCTGTTTACTCCTATTCGAAAAAGGATCTCTCATTTATGGGAGTAACAATCCAAAGGAACTCCAATCTTACTTGGATTTGACAGCTGAAACTCTCAGCAGAGTTGCGAAGTTTCAGCGGAACAAAAGAGCCACAATTCCTGGAAAAACAAAATGCAACTCAGCAAAAGACAGCAATTCCATTGACAAATGCATGGAGGAGGAGGAGGAGGAGGATGACACCAGGAACACAAACCAGCTGAAAGCAACGATTTATTGGAAAGGGCTGGAAATCAAATGGACAGTCTCTGGTCATGCTCAGGCATTTCTCCAGGAGTCAGAGAGAAAAGTGGGAACCCTGCACTGGGATAAGGCCTTCCTGTGGCTTCACTTCCTACTGGCTCTCTCCTTTTTTGCCAACTACCTGCAAGAGGAAAAACAGCAGGAATAAAGTTTCAAACAGGAGGTCCTTGGTTCAGGCAGACTGAAGTGCAGCTCCCAGGGAGCGAGTCCAGGCTGGGCCCAGGGGAGCTCCGGGAATCTGGGATTGCCCGTGGAATTAAAGGGCTGGAAAAGCAGGACCCACCTGCTGGGTTTAGTGCTGGGACACAGCAAGGCCTCGGCTCAGGGGCAGCAGTTAGAGCCGGGACCGCAGGAGAACGCCCCAAAGCCGGGTTAAACATCCTGCGTGACATGCAGCACGCTCCAGGAGAAACTCGGGTGGGAGAAGCCCCCGGATGCTCCACGTTCCTTGCCTTTAGCTGCTTTGCCTCCCTCAGAATGCTGACCTCGCCGTGCAGCTCCTACAAAATAGGAGAACCTATGGGAATCATCCACTGGTGGATCTCTAGTTATTAAGAAACAAAATGTGTCCAAGCTCTACTGCAAAGCAGCAGCTCCGAGGAGACACAGGGATTTATTCCAGAGGGGACACAAGTACTTCACAGCTTTTAATACATAAATGAATAGGAGCAGAAATTTTGCGTTTATTTTAGGTCTGATGATGTCCACAGTTGCACAAGCATGGAGGGGCCGTAATCACATTCCTATGTTATTTAGGATATTTTGAATGGCAATATATAACAAACCAATATGTCTCATCATCTGCTATTCAAAGGAAACTAATCATAAGCCGATAACGTGCAGTTTGGGGTCTATCTGTAATTTACCACACTTTTGGTTAAATTACAGCTCCTGACTGTAAAACCCCTGAGAAATCACAATTTTAATCAATTACACCTCAAAATAAAAGAATTGTGATACATAATGGCATTAAAAATTATATTCTTGCATATATAACGCAGACC
Source organism: Zosterops lateralis (assembly GCF_965231275.1). NCBI lineage: Eukaryota > Metazoa > Chordata > Aves > Passeriformes > Zosteropidae > Zosterops > Zosterops lateralis. Next base: position 6,982 of record NW_028154460.1, read on the forward strand.
TTTATCAAATACCAAAAGGTATAGAAAATCTATTTGGTAATTGCTTTGATGTCTCCTGTGAATACAGCAAATTACAAGACCCTCCTGTCGCTACAATAAGATTTGAATGTATCCACTTTCTGGAGTGTATATTGGACAAGAACAAATATTTGCAAAGGTCCGGTTTCACTTCGAACTTCTTCCAAGCAGTTGTCTCCTGTCTGATGCAGATATTTTAGTATTTTGTTGATGGATTATGATATGGATTAAGACAACAGCACACTTCTTGGTCTTTTCAGCTACGTACTGAAAAATTACCTACACAAGAAATGAAAAGCCTTACCCGAATGAATTTACCTCTCGGACAGAAGTTACAGCAATCATCTGCCTGCCTTTGACGACAGTAGCTTCTCTCTGAGAACTTCTGCCCAGTGTTGAAATGTTTCTGGTAGATCTTCAAGCATTCCCCATCTGAGGCTTTTCTCCTCCACAGAAATCCTGCAGAAAGGAAAGCTAAACCAGAAAAGTTGTTTGTAAGAGATTCAAACAAGTCACACCTAGATATATAACAGCAGGAGAAGGAAGCAAAAGTTTTGGGTGGGTGGTCTGACAAATATTGAAAAGAAACAAATTGTTTTTCTAACACAGTAGGCCCATGAAAGCAGAACTGGCTGAAGGACCCAGGGGTTTCTTACCAAGGCACAGCAAGGTGGTACTACCTGCCTAGAGAAAATTCATAATAATCCCCTAAAAATTACAGAAAAACAACATTTTCTTTAAAATAAAAATACAACCACACCATTAAATTATCACATTGGAAATATTCACAGGTTTTCAAGTATTACACTCGAGTTGACTTAATACATTTTTCGGAGCATGCACAAATAAATATTCAGAATTCCCAAGTACCTTTCCCTGCCTTGGCAGATTCTCCTCAGAAGCAGCCAGGACTTGGAGATACTGGAATTGCTAAGACACTTAAAAAAAAAAAAAATTTGAATTCCAGCCTTTGAGATCACTTTATCTGGCAGGAGGGCAGTAGGATTCCTATTTGCTCAAACAGGATTCAGCCCTTCCTGCTGAGATGCCCCCAGAAAGCTGGCTCAGAATCACCAGTGAAGGTCAGAGCTGTTGGTGAAGCTGTTTTCCACTGTGTTATCTGATTGCTTCAACATCATTTCCCCGTATTCACCAATTTCCCTCTTGTGCATGAAATCAATGCATCAATTTACTTCCTGACTCCCAAAGCTCATTCTGCTTTTCATTTAAAGAAAAAGAGAGTGAAAATCAATCCAAAATGGTTCCGCAGCTGCTGAATTATTCTCTGCCTCGTGTCTTTACCGATGCTGAGGGGCACCATCATGCAGCTGCTTCTAGGAACTGGACTTCACCTCACCGAGTGGGTGGCGAGGGAGGCTCCGTCCGTCCCTGGATACGAACGCTGCGGGAAAAGGAAAGACCTCAGCGGCCCGGCCCCGGCCGAGCCCGGCAGCCCCCCCGGCCCTTCCTGCCCCGCTCCCCCTCAGAGGAGAGGGGCTGCACGCCCCGGCCCACGGTCCCCTCCCTACCTGCAGCCGGGCTCGGCGGGCTCGGGCCGGGCTCGCCTCGGTTCGGCTCCACCCGGCGCGGTTCGGCCGCGCTCGGCCAAGCGGCGCTCGGCTCCGCTCGCTCCGCAGCCCCGGCCGCAGGCGAGGGCTCGGTGTGTGCGGCGGGAGCGGCGGGCGCGGAGCGGAGCGGGGCCGGCGGGCGCCGGAGCCGTCCGGAGGCCTCTCGGGCGGGCGCGACCCCGGGAGGGCGGCGGCATCTCGCCTCCGGCGGGCCGCACGACGGGCCGGTGTCCGCGGCGCCGCCCGGCCGGGCTCCAGCGGGCCCGGGCTCTCCGCCTCAGCCGGGGGCACCGGGGACGGGCGGCGGCCGGCCGTGAGGAGCGAGGCGCTTTTGTCCCTCCCACACATCTCCAGCCTTCAGCTTGGGAGCTCTGGGCCCCTCCCTCATACACCGATTCTCCAATTGGTGGAGAGCCGCCGCAGTGACTGCTGCGCTGGCCTGAAGCTTGAGATCCCGCAGTCGCTGCTGCTGCTGCTTCAGCCTTGCCGCGTGCACCGTGCAGCCCCATCTCCTCCTCCTCCTCCTCTTTCTCCCGATCCTCCTCCCTGGGATGTGGGCAGACCCAGAGGGTAAGTGGGAGCCCTGGCTCACTTCAACCGTTCTCATCCCCCGCCCTGTCACAGGACCCCACAAGTTCACTCAGGGGAGGCACGGCCAGGCCACTGGGCCGTATGGGGGAGCAGATAATTCCCAGCATCAGAGGGTGACCTCCCACCATGCACCAGCCAAGCATGCTTTGTCCCTGCCCACCCTCTCTCTTCCTGCCTCCAGCTCAGGACTTCTGTCCCACCAGCTCCAACACAGAGCCTTGGGCACACGGGTAGAAGAAACAAGAGTGGTGCCAAAAGAGGCCTTGAGGCTTGAGTTTGCCTGCAAGATGTCCTCCCCCTGCAGAGAGCTTATGGGTGCCAGGCAAATCTGAGATCCACAGGGTGCTGAGGGCCCCTTAGAGCAGCCCCTAATTTATTAGGGAGCTGCATCTGCTAAACGGTGTTTCAGGCACTGCTGTCACACAGAGATTTTTACCACAAGCCCATGAGACTTTATGCTTCCAGGGCAGGCAGCATCAGCCACAGAAAGGCAGGATTGATCTCTGGGCTGGGCTGGTGTTCTGGCCCTATCAGGGAGCCCCAAGCCTGGACAAAAATGCTCTTTCCTATCAAGCATCCTCTATCCTGCGTACCATGTCCAGGTCTTTGGCAGACACAGGTCCTGGCACAGGTGCTTCTCCTGGGGGGAACCATCACCCCAAATAAGCAGCAAGGGTGCTGTTCTCGCAGTCAGACAGCAGCTCTAGCTGGGAGGGAGGGGATAAAATGGCTAAAATCTGCAGCAGACAACCATTGTTGAAAGTAAAACAGAGAATCAAAAAGAGCGTGAAGTCAAACAAGAAAGCAACTCTGAGGAGGGTGAAGAGCATAGAATCATAGAAGCACAGAATGATTTTGGGGTGAAAAAGACCTTTAAAGGCCATTCAGTCCAAGCCCTCTGCCATGGGCAGGGACACCTTCCCTGCTGAGAGCTCCAAAAAACCTGGCCTTGAACGTTTCCAGGGATGGGGCTCCACCATACGTTTGGGTAACATATGGCAGTGTTTATCTATCCCTCACACAGAAAATTAATTTCTTACTATCTGATCTGAATCCCATGTTCCCCTGCCAGCACCTCCATTTGCCATTTCCCCTTTAGCACCTCCAGTCATCTCCTTCCTGCACCCTTTCCTGTCTCCATCCTCCCTCCTAGCAGAGTTGCAGGTTATCCAGTAGCTCCTGAGTGGCCTCTTTGCCAACATCGGGTCTGCTGAGGTGTCATGCGTGGCACTCGTAGGGGACATATGCATCTTAGCAGTGCATCCTGCCCACTGGAGCATCTGCTTCCACTGGCCCCGGGCCAGCCAGGCTGCAGCTGAAGGTGATGGGGAAAAGATCACGTCCCAGTACAAAATCGGTTTGTGCAATATCATCCAATTTGTGCACGCCACAGTTCAGCAGACAGAAGAGCAGTGTGAGTAGAGGAAGGAGCCCTGCCAGAGCCTTCCTCCTCAGCAGGATGGCATCTGATGTCTCATCGGGTGCAAGAGCTCCTGAAACCCTGCAGCTGCTGGGGCATATGACTAGCAGGGTTGGGCAGGGCAGCAGACCAAAAATGCCCCTCAGAGCTCCTGCCATGTGGCACAAGGAACCCCTCTGCGTGTCAGAAAGCTGCCACCAAATTTCCTGGAACTGCAGGATTGACACAGCCAGAATCACGAAAGAGAAAACTGGGGGCAAATCTTTTGGAGGACAGAATTCTTTTTAAAGAAGCACCGCACACCAGTATCTACTCTATTCTTAAGAGGCTTCTGTAGGCTTGCAGGGTGTCTGGGGTCTCCTGAAGCGTGGCGTGACCCCCTGCTGGCCATTGCACCCTGCTTTCCACTTCATCCCTGTATGTGCCATCAGCCAGACCCCAGTTCATGCCATCCATGTCCCACACACTCAGGGGACCTCTCCACTGGCTTTTCCCTTGACAGAGCCATTGCTGGTGCAGTTCTGTGCAGGTTCTGTGCTGCAGCCCAATACGACAAGGCAGGGCTTCCTGAATGTCAGTTGGGGTGGCAGAGACCTCGCTGATTTTGAGGTAGATAGACAGCACTGGGGGTCATGGCAGCCATCACAGGTGGCAGAGCTGATCAGCAAGAGCCTCAAGAAGCAGAGGTCAGAGTGCTCATGGAGCACTTTGTCTCCATGTGGATATGCAGAGCAACTTCCTCAGGCTGAAGAGGTATGGGATGGCAATTTTGGAGAGACAAGGTGAGCCCACCGTGACCCTGCAAGAGCTACCCCCACGCTGGGGCCCAGCCCTGCCCCACAGAACTTGCCCCACGCTATTGCTCTCATTCCCCAGAGCTGCCTGTGGCCACGGTCGTTGCGCACAGCCCCAGGCTAGAGCGGCTGCTGCCTGTTTGCCACGCCAGCGGCTTCCACCCCAATCCCATCAGCGTGGCCTGGCTGCGGGACGGCCAGGAGGTGCCTCCGGGCCCGGCGTTTAACAGCAGCCCCATCCTGCCCAAGGCTGACCTCACCCACCAGCTCTGCAGTGTCCTGGCCGTGGCCCCCCGTGCTGGGCACAGCTGTGTCAGCCGTGTGAGCCACCAGAGCCTGGGCGCCCGCAGCCTTCTCATCCCGTGGGGTAGGTTCCATTCAGACATGGGGTGCAGGCTGCAGATGACAGCCACTGGCCCTGTGAGGGGCAGCACCTGATGGGCGCTGTCACCCTCACACAGTCGCCCTCTTCCCTCCCTGTCCCAGCAAAGCACAGCACATCCCCTACCATCAGCATCACCATTGCGGTGCTGCTTCTTGTGGCCACAGCCTCTGCTTGGGTATTTTGGTGGCGGAAGCACAGGTGAGCTCTCCCTCCCATCACCTGCGGTAAGATTTATGGGCATGTAGGTCAGTGCAGGGGTTGCAGCAGCAGCAGCAGCAGCTCTGTAGGGGTTAAGCCCCTGAGTGCCATCAGAGCTCACACATAGCCTTTGCAGGAAGGGTAATGAGGGTGCATGAGAGAGCCAAGAATTTATCATGTGAGGCCTGTTTGCCCACAGAGCAACAACTCTTCTACTCTCTCGTGGAGTCCCTGGAACCCCCATCCCCTCTCTAGATCACTGACCCCTGCCCTGCTCTTTGGACCACTCCCGTGCCCTTAGACCATTGGTTCCTGATCCCTATTTAGGCCCGTGCACAGCACATGGCCAGGTCTTTCTGTCCCTGAACCCTCTGGTGTGCTGGAACAAACCTTGCTGGAATTTATCATAACAACAGTCCCTTCTTGCCTCTCTTTGCTGAGCCTAGCCACGGCATGTGTGATGTGAGTCTGACTGCTTAGCCCGAATCCTCCGCCAGTGGCTTTTCCACAGGAGATGTTTATGGGGCTCTAGGTAGCAGCTCCACCATGCAAAAAGCACACTGCTAGAGATCTTTGTCTCGGCTCCAGCTCTGCAACAATTCAGCTGATTTGAATATCATCACTAAGTCCACTCCAGAGTCAATATCCCAGCCGCACCGTCCTTTTCAGCTGCAGCCCTAGAGTCCCCATCCCTGCCCCACAGTCACTATGCCAGCCCTTTCATCATTTCACCATGCACCTCTCAGTTCCTTTCTCAGCTCTGCGGTTTCTTTCCATTACCACTCACAATTGCAGCCCCACAGTGATTTCAGCAGCAGCCCTACAGTGGCTATCACAGGCCCAGACAATATCTGTGCAAGCCTGGGATTTCTGGTGCAATCTTCCATTCCCCTTTTCAGGTCTAGTGATCCTGTTCCATTTTCAGTCACAATAGGCAGTGCAAACATCAATATCACAGGCCTACAGAGATTTCAGCACACAAATCCTACAGTCTTTACACCCGTCCTATAGTTCCTATGCCATTAACAATGTCTATCCCACCCTCTGGTGATTTCAAGTGGAGTTCTAGAAAGCCCTTCCCAGCCCCAGTGGTTATAGCTCTTAACCCACAAGCTTTATTTCACGGCCAGCTGGGTTCTTCTTCATCCAGCCCTACGTGTGTGTTTCTCCACCTCCACAGCCTGAATCTTGTCCTGCTTTAAATAGGCAGGATCTTCATCTTGGCACCAGCCCGGTAACAATTCAGCTCTGAGCCCTACAGTGTCTATGCTCACCCTGCAGTCAATATCCCAGCCCCACTGTGATTTCAGCCCCAGCCCTTTAGTGCCACACCCAGAGCCAGGCAATATCCCAGCAGCGCCAGCTTCTAAGGAGCCATCTTAGAGCAATCCCTTTTCATCTGTACACCCCTCTCCTCCCAATTTCAGCCTCAAGACCCAGCCCCAACATCAATATCACAGGCCTACAATGATTTCAGCACAGCAATGATACAGGCTCTATGTCAGCCCTGGAGTTTCTATGGCCTTGGCAGTCTCTATGCCACCGCTGCAGCGATTTCAGCTGGAGCCCTGCAGAGTCCCCTTCCCAGCCCCAGTGATTTCAGCTCTCGACCCGCAAGCTTTATTTCAAGTCCAGCACAGTTCTTCCAGCTCTGCGTGCGTTTTTCTGCCTGTCTCTGCCAGGTGTAGCTGCTGCAGGTTGAGACAACAGGGTCCTTTTTTTGTCTCTAGTTGTGCGGTTTCAGCTTCAGCTCTAGAAATGGTATTCCACCTCCATTCCATTAATCTTTATTCCATTACCAACCCCTGGGCACATGTCCCATTTCACAGTCGCTTCCCAGGTCTACATTCACTATCCCCTTTGAACAGTGACTGCAATTGCAGCACTGCAGTGCCCAGTGATTTCAGCTTCAGTCCCACAAGCTTTATTTCACTGCCAGCTCTTCTATTCCACTTCTGTCTCCACATCTTCCCAGCAGTGGCACAAAATGCTGCTTCTGGTTCTCAGAGTATGATTTTTTTATTTTTGCTCTAGCTCTGTGTTGTTTCAGCTCAGCTTCTGTTCCCATATTCAAGCCTCAACCTGCTAATCCTTACTGCAGCAACAGCTCTCCAGTCCCTACCCCAGCCCTTACAGCGATTTCAGCTCCAGCCCGCAGTTCCCGTCCCGGCTCCATATTCCCCAGAGCAGCCCCCCAGGGGTTTTACCCCAAAGCCTACCATCTTTGTGTCTCCTCCAGCTCTGCTGTCTCAGCTCCAGCTCCTCAGCTTCCCACTGCCTGCAGCTAAAACTGCTACTGCTTCTCACTGCAGCCCGGCGCTGTTGAGAAGGCCACAAGTCAGTCATTGTCATCACTTCAATGTCTTTAGGAGTTGTATCACCCACCCTCCTGGGTTCTCAACCTTGGGGACACTTGAAGCCCGAAGGCCAACATGTATCTCCCCCCTTCCCCTGGGTCTCAGCCCAGCATTTGTCCAAAAGCCCCCTCAGCTCCCCCAGGCAGCACCAGGGGCTGGAAAGAGCCACTGGGCCCCTGCTCCCCCATCCCAAAAGGTGTCCACGGGTTGATTCTCAGGCCCTGGAGCCCTCCGAGCCCCCACAGCCTCAGCCTCTGCTAGGTACCACGGGGCAAGGGCTGGTAACCTGCCAGGCATCTCCTGCAGGCCCTGAGCTGCAGCGTCATCCCCTTCTCCCGTGGGGAGAACCCTCCAGCCCCAGCATTTCCACCGTTCCACACTGTTTTGGGTGTGCCTCTAGTGCCAAGGGCTTTATTCCACATCCTGGGGCTTTCTGTCTCTACTGGGCTCACAACTGCTGTTTCAGCCCTAGCCCTACAACCTTTACTGAATTAACGTCAGATATTTAGAAAAAAAAAAAAAAAACAAAAACACAAAAAAAAACACCAAAAAGAAAAACAAAGAAAGAAACAAAAACCCAAACAAACAAACAAAAAAAACCCAACAAAAAAAAACAAAACAAAACAAAAAAAAACCCACGAGCCAAAATTTAATGCATTGAAACAAGCAAAATAATGAAAAGATGCAATAAATATGAAAAACATAGTTACTTCTAATAAAAGCAAAATAAAATAAGAAAAAGTGCAAAAACTGCTGCTTTATTTCTGATCCTGTAAACACTGCTTTAAATCCAGAAACTACAGAAGCGCTTCTCGCCGGCCCCTGGTAGCCACAGCCGGTCGTCCTGCGCCGCACCAGGCCCCGCACCAGGCCCCGCACCAGGCCTCCGGCCGCCCTGGGTACGGCTGGCGCCACTGCCCCAGGACACCGCCGGCCCCCAGACACTGGCGCAGGCGGACGCGGGAGTCGCGTCCGTGCTCACCCTCGCTCCCCGGGCCGGCAGCTGCGGGCATCCCGTCCCGGCGCAGCGGCGCTCCTCCCGGCCGACCGACCGACCGCGCAGCTCGAAACGCCGCTCCCCGTCCCGCCGCCGGACTGACGCCCCCCCGGCCCCTCAGGGCGCTATTTATGCCCCAGGGCCGGCCAGCTCAGCCAATCACAAGCGGATGCAGCGCCGGCCCCGCCAATCCCTGTTGAGGAAGCGCCGGCCAGGTGAGCCCAACCAATCACAAGCGGAGGCAGCGCCGGCCCCGCCAATCCCAGCTCGGCTCCGCGAGCCCCCCCCCGCTGTCCCCTCACGGCCCTGCTCCCGCCAGGGCCGGCGGATCGGGGCCGGGGGGTTCGGGGCCCGGGCTGAGGGCGCGGCGGCGTTGCGGTCGCGATCGGGACCGGGAGCGCTCCGGGCGGCAGGAGCCGCTCCTGCTCCGCCCGCAGCCGGCGCTGCGCCGGCGTCCTGCCGGGGCTCCGGGCACGAGAGGACGGCGGCGGCGATTTCCTGGTGCCGGCAGGGCCGGGCCGGGCCGCGGGGAACCCCCGTGCCGGCCCCGGGACCCCCCAAATCCCGCCGCTCCCCGCCATCAGCATCAGCATTGTGGTGCTGCTTCTTGTGGCCACAGCCTCTGCTTGGGTATTTTGGTGGCGGAAGCACAGGTGAGCTCTCCCTCCCATCAGCTGCGGTAAGATTTATGGGCACGTAGGTCGGTGCAGGGGTTGCAGCAGCAGCAGCAGCAGCAGCAGCAGCAGCTCTGTAGGGGTGAACTCTCTGAGTGCCATCACAGCTCACACATAGCCTTTGCAGGAAGGGGAATGAGGCTGCATGGGAGAGCCAAGAGTTCATCATTTGAGGCCTGGTTGCCCACAGAGCAGTAAGTCTTTGCTCTCTTGTGGAGTCCCTGGAACCCCTTGGGGCAATTGCCAGGCTCCTGCCTTGGAAGGACGCAGCATAGAGTCTTGCCTGCCTAGGCTGAAAGAATGGCGCTTCCTGGGTGCTTTGCCCCAGTTTCTTGTGTGCCCATTCCCCCGGTCCTGGTAGTTTCTCTTTTCCCTGCTTCCCTATTGGTGGTGGTATCCCAGTGTCCGCTCCTGTCCCCTCTCTAGATCACTGAGCCCTGCCCTGCTCTTAGTAGCACCCCCGTGCCCTTAGACCATTGGTTCCTGATCCCTATTTAGGCCTGTGCACAGCACATGGCCAGGTCTTTTTATCGCTGATCCCTTTAGGGTGCTGGAAAAAACCTTGCTGGAATTCATCGTACAAAAAGGCCCTTCTTGCCTCTCTTTGCTGAGCCTAGCCACGGCGTGTGTGATGTGAGTCTGACTGCTTAGCCCGAATCCTCCGCCAGTGGCTTTTCCACAGGAGATGCTTATGGGGCTCTAGGTAGCAGCTCCACCATGCAAAAAGCACACTGCTAGAGATCTTTGTCTTGACTCCAGCTCTGCAAAAATTCAGCTCCCCCCCTACGATCACTGAGTCCAGCCCAGAGTCAATATCCCAGCCACACAGTCCTTTTCAGCTCCAGCCCTAGAGTCCCCATCCCTGCTCCATAGTGACTATTCCAGCCCTTCCATCATTTCAGCAGGCATCTCTCAGTCCCTTTCTCAGCTCTGCAGATTCCATTTTCACTCACAATCCCACCCTGCAGTCAATAGCCCAGCCCCAACAGTGATTTCAGCCCCGGCCATACAGCATTTCCACCCCAAGACGCAGGCAATATCCCAGCAGCGCCGGCACTTCAGCCCTCTTCCAGCCTCTCCCACTTTCAGCTTTCCACACGCCCTCTCCCGTGTTCAGCCTCGAGACCCAGCCCCAACACCAGTATCACAGGCCTATATATTCCAGCACACCCATCCTGCAGGCTCTATGTCAGCCCTAGAGTTTCTATGGCCTTGGCAGTCTCTATGGCACCGCTGCAGGGCTTTGAGCCGGAGCCCTGCAGAGTCCCCTTGCCCAGCCCCAGTGATTTCAGATGTTGACCCACAAGCTTTATTTGACAGCCAGCTGGTTTCTTCTAGCAGCATGCACGGGTTTCTCCGACTCCAGCAGCAGCAATTTCTCCACCGTCACGGGTCAGGATGGTTGTCTTGGCCCCAGCTCTGCCACGGTTTAGCTCCGACCCGAGAGTGTCTGTGCCCACCCTGCAGTCAATAGCCCAGCCCCAACAGTGATTTCAGCCCTGGCCATACAGCACCTCCCCCCCAAGGACGCAGGCAATAACCCAGCAGCGCCGGCACTTCAGCCCTCTTCCAGCCCCTCCCACTTTCAGCTGTCCACACGCCCTCTCCCATGTTCAGCCTCGAGACCCAGCCCCAACAGCAGTATCACAGGACTATTTATTTCAGCACACCCATCCTACAGGCTCTATGTCAGCCCTAGAGTTTCTATGGCCTTGGCAGTCTCTATGGCACCGCTGCAGGGCTTTGAGCCGGAGCCCTGCAGAGTCCCCTTGCCCAGCCCCAGTGATTTCAGCTCTTGACCCACAAGCTTTATTTCACTGCCAGCTCTTCTGTTTCAGTTCTGTCTTCACATCTTCCCATCAGTGACACATCGTGCCGCTTTTGGTCTCAGAGTATGATTTTTGGATTTTTTGTAGCTCTGTGTTGTTTTAGCTCCCCTCTTGTACCCATAGTCCAGCCCCAACCTGCCAATCCTTACTGCAGCAACAGCTCTCCAGTCCCTACTCCAGCCCTTACAGCGATTTCAGCTCCAGCCCGCAGTTCCCGTCCCGGCTCCATATTTCCTAGACCAGCCCCCCAGGGGTTTTACCCCAAAGCCTACCATCTTTGTGTCTCCTCCAGCTCTGCTGTCTCAGCTCCAGCTCCTCAGCTTCCCACTGCCTGCAGCTAAAACTGCTACTGCTTCTCACTGCAGCCCGGCACTGTTGAGAAGGCCACAAGTCAGTCATTGTCATCACTTCAATGTCTTTAGGAGTTGTATCACCCACCCTCCTGGGTTCTCAACCTTGGGGACACTTGAAGCCCGAAGGCCAACATGTATCTCCCCCCTTCCCCTGGGTCTCAGCCCAGCACTTGTCCAAAAGCCCCCTCAGCTCCCCCAGGCAGCACCAGGGGCTGGGAAGAGCCACTGGGCCCCTGCTCCCCCATCCCAAAAGGTGTCCACGGGTTGATTCTCAGGCCCTGGAGCCCTCTGAGCCCCCACAGCCTCAGCCTCTGCTTGGTACCACGGGGCAAGGGCTGGTAACCCCCCAGGCATCTCCTGCAGGCCCTGAGCTGCAGCTCCATCCCCTTCTCCCGTGGGGAGAACCCTCCAGCCCCAGCATTTCCACCGTTCCACACTGTTTTGGGTGTGCCTCTAGTGCCAAGGGCTTTATTCCACATCCTGGGGCTTTCTGTCTCTACTGGGCTCAAAACTGCTGTTTCAGCCCTAGCCCTACAACCTTTACTGAATTAACGTCAGATATTTAGAAAAAAAAAAAAAAAAAAAAACACCACGAGCCAAAAATAGTGCATTGAAACAAGCAAAATAATGAAAAGATGCAATAAATATGAAAAACATAGTTACTTCTAATAAAAGCAAAATAAAATAACAAAAAATGCATAAACTGCTGCTTTATTTCTGATCCTGTAAACACTGCTTTAAATCCAGAAACTACAGAAGCGCTTCTCGCCGGCCCCTGGTAGCACAGCCGGTCGTCCTGCGCTGCACCAGGCCCCGCACCAGGCCTCCGGCCGCCCTGGGTACGGCTGGCGCCACTGCCCCAGGACACCGCCGGCCCCCAGACACTGGCGCAGGCGGACGCGGGAGTCGCGTCCGTGCTCACCCTCGCTCCCCGGGCCGGCAGCTGCGGACATCCCGTCCCGGCGCAGCGGCGCTCCTCCCGGCCGACCGACCGACCGCGCAGCTCGAAACGCCGCTCCCCGTCCCGCCGCCGGACTGACGCCCCCGGCTCCTCAGGGCGTAATTTATGCCCCAGGACCGGCCAGCTCAGTCAATCACAAGCGGATGCAGCGCCGGCCCCGCCAATCCCTGTTGAGGAAGCGCCGGCCAGGTGAACCCAACCAATCACAAGCGGAGGCAGCGCCGGCCCCGCCAATCCCAGCTCGGCCAGGCGAGCCCCCCCCGCTGTCCCCTCACGGCCCCGCTCCCGCCAGGGCCGGCGGATCGGGGCCGGGGGGTTCGGGGCCCGGGCTGAGGGCGCGGCGGCATTGCGGTCGCGATCGGGACCGGGAGCGCTGCGGGCGGCACGAGCCGCTCCTGCTCCGCCCGCAGCCGGCGCTGCGCCGGCGTCCTGCCGGGGCTCCGGGCACGAGAGGACGGCGGCGGCGATTTCCTGGTGCCGGCAGGGCTGTTGGGTGAGAGGATCTCAGTGTGAGACAAGTGACCACCCGAAACACACAAACAATAAGGGATGCTCAGAGTTGCACCAGAAACACCACTGCCCTGACCACACAAATATATCAATTTTAGAAAACACAAACAAAAGCGCAGCAAAAAAAAGCCAACTCTTATTACTGCTAGTCCATTTCCCAAATATAATAAAAATAACCCCATCTCCATTCCCCTCAAAAACCTTCCAAAATATACACCCAGAACCCCCCAATTTAAAGACCTGCCTCTAACCAAATAAGAAGCATAAACCCCGCGTCTTTTAAACTATATAAATTCATTAACCTAACACATCAAAACCACAGAATTTTAAATCCTTAGTCCACACCAGCACACCATACACACCAATCCCATCACTACATACAAAAACAAAACCTATTTCCTATTACTAACATAACAAAAAAGTCTCAACTTTTAACTGCAATAAAAACACCTAATTAGCAGTAAAATCATCCTATTATAACTAACTCAAAACCCTAAACTTCCTCCAAAACAAATATTTTAAGTGCCAAAAACCCTCAAATACTTAAAGTAACTCCTTCAGAAATGCCTTCTGTACATTCCGGACTGATTTTGAGAGCAAAGCAAGGAAAGAAAAACCACACAGCTTGTTTTAAGAAAACTGTGGTCACTCCTGTGCATTCCCTGTCCAGGGTATGCAGCCCAGGCACAGACAGACTGCAGCACACAGATCTCCTTTGCTCTTTGTTAGTTTTACCCAGCCAAAGCAAAGACTTTTTTTTCCCCTTTTTCTTCAGGCTGTTTAAACCTGCTGCAGACTGGAAAACCCAGAGAAGCACAACAATAAACAAATCAATCTACAAAAATAAAAATAGCAGAAATGTAAATTAACTGCACCAAAAACAATTATTCCAAACTCAATAAACCAATAATGCCTCAAAACCATCAAAACACACAGACCACCTGTAAATACACACAAAAACCAAATGATCCATTAGACTACAAACAATAACTCCCAAATTATCCAAAGCTATAAAACATACACTGTAGTCAAGCAGGCTCAATAAACAAACTCTATAATACAATAAACAATAATTAATTATAAATATTAAGAAACCCTAAAAAATGAACTACCTCACACTGTCTCAAACCCACTAAAGCAAACACTAGATGCTCACCATGATAAAAGCCACCACTAAATAAATAAAAACCTCCCCTATACCTCACACCACAGCCAATTACACCACTGTACACCTTAGAAAACAAACCCTGGAAAAACACAATATCCCCCAAAAACCACTTGAAAACCAAACTCAGTTCAGAAATACTCTGATCATGTGAACTATTAATTCTAACATGAAATAAATACACCACACATCCCTCACCATACACCACCTACAAACAGAATAAAGCCACACAATAAATCATTAAAAACCACCAAACAGAAAAAAACAGCTCTACCCAACCTGAATCCCTCCACACAACACACAAAACCCCAATAACACATTTCAGAACTCTCTCAAAAAGAGCTACTTAAATTAATTCTACCTCAAATACAAACAAAGCAATCCATAAAGTTACCTTCACTCAAAAACCAAATTATATATAACAAATAATACCAAAAAAAATCACACAAAACACTACACACCACCTAAGAACATCATATTGAAAAGAAGCCACATAGAAGGGCCACTATTAATTAAAATTCCAGGTGAAAAGAAAATCTCTCCAGTTTAAACACAGAAAAAAACAGAAAAAGGAGTTTCTTCAATCAATTTGAACTCCTTTTGTCTCCATAACTCCTTTTTCTCCTGGGAGCACCGGGGAGGGATTGGTGAGACAAAGCTGAAAAAGAAAAAAAAGTCCCCCCTATAAACCCACACTGGCTTACCTTCTGCTGCTGCTGGGTATAAAGGTTTGTCCCTCGTGGCCTCCAGAAGTGACGCTCCAAACCCACGTGCTCCTGCCTTCACTCCAAGAGCCACAGCCACGACCTGAGCACTCACTGCTCACAGCTGGATACCGAACTGAGCTCAGGCTCCCCCTCTTAAACCGCCCCCGGCTGGAACCGCCCCCTCGTTATCCATTACGGCTCCCAACTGTGCCTGGCCTGTCCCCTCATTATCCATTACATCTCCACAGTGCCGGGGGAGCGGGGCCGGGAGGAATCGGGGTCGGTGCTGAGCGTGGGGCGGAGCCGGGGGCGGTTCCCGGGGCCCGCTGTCCAATCAGCGCTGCCGATTCCTCAACGAGCCCGCCAACTGGGAGCCGGGCGGGGATTCAAATCGGTGCCGGAAAAAGCCGATGCTCTATGAGCTCGGTGTGGAACTCTCCGGTGGGGTCCGGGGTCCTGGCACCTGGGACCCGCCCCGCGCCCGTGGAGCCCCGCCCCCGGCACTGCCCGGCCCCGCCCCCGCCCGCCTCTGGGCCCCGCCCCCGGCACTGCCCGGCCCCGCCCCCGGCCGCCTCTGGGCCCCGCCCCACAGCGCCCTGGCTCCGCCCCGAGTCCGCCCAGCGCCCCGCCTTCTTCAAGTCCCATTTAACCAGAATGATTTTTTTGGGGTAGGAGCACCCAAAGCCAGCAGAACTGGCCTTAATCACTTTTGGGGATCTCTCTTTTCTTCCTCACCAAACTCCCACTGTCAAAACCCACCCTGAGGCTCAGCTCCCCATCCCTTCAATCCCTCCAAGGACCTCGGCTTGGATTTCCCAATCCAACAAGGCAGAAATTATATCCTAATTGCAGTAAGTGCTTAAGAAATAATTGAAAGACATGAAAGGAATGAAGAGAAATTAAACAAGAGCTGCCAGCTCCAGGGGCCATCCAAGGGCTGGTAAAACCCCTTACCATTTATTTTAATTAACCAACTCGGAGCAATTAACACCACACTGATAGAGTATGATTCTTTTCAATTGAGTCATAGATTAATATTGCAGAATGTAAAAAACCTTTCTAAACCCAGAAACTCTTTTAAGAGACACACAGGGCACAGCTGCAGACAGAGTCTGGTGATTCAGGGGAAAAACCCCAAAGTTTTCAGTCTTTAGCATCTTCCACAATGTCACCGTTGACAGCAAACATGGCTTCAGCCTGAGCAAGACAGACTCAGAGATTTTGCAGATCCTGGTCTCGCCTCAGCCTTTCAGCAGGTCCAGTCTGCAAGGAGAGAGAAGAAAATGGGTCAGAATGGACAGCCTACCTCCAGAAAATCAGCATCATCCATAAAGCATTAAATAGAGCTGGAAGTACTTCCCCAAAGGTCCATTTCCCTGCGGACTGAGGGCTCCAAGTTGAAGCAGAGGCTGCACCTGCCAAGGGCAGACTTTGGGAACCCCAGAAGTAAAAGCTGCTCGATATTTCAATACAAAGTGACAGCAAAAACATTAAGTCCATTTGCACAAAAGGCAGAAGAGACGTGACTCAAAGTTAAGTCAAGATCTGGAGAAGTGAATCACAACTAACTCAAAACAACCTGTCAAATTATTGAGACACAAATAGGAACCTAATGCTGAGCTGGATAAACACAAAATGCTAATTTCCATGAAAATTGAAGGAAAAGTTGCTGAAGATCTTCCATAACACAAGACAGCAATGACATGAAGCAGTCCAGTACGTGTTACAATGCACTGAAATGCTCTGGGTGAAATCATCTGTTCTGCAGAAACTGTTGAAGCACATTAAAATTTCACAGAGATGATTAAAAAAAAATGATATCAGGTTAAATCTCACCCTTTGCAGCATCTCTTGCAAGACAGCTCGACTTTCAAGAGTTAATGGTTCCTCATGAATAAGAGCTTGCTTTTCCGGGGTTCCTAGAATAGAGCCCAGATGCCACAGTTCAGATCCTGAAGCCAAAAATCCAAATACAGCACTCCTTCAGAACCCTGAGGGACAGCCATGGATTCTGGGGCTACAGGAAACAGTGAAAAATGGCACCAAGAACAGTGCAGTGCTGGCTGGGAGAAGCAGCATTACTCTGTCCGAGAAAATGCCATTCTGCAGCCGGTTTAGTGCTCTAGAGAATTTTACTGCCATGGGGGGGAAAAATAAAATAAAAAATAAATAAATAAATAAATAAAAAGTATTATAGTTGGGGAATGAAGGAAAAAAATCCCCAAACCGCTGTCCAGAGTACGAGGGTGAACATCCACAACAGCACAGCAAAATAAATGGGAACTCCAGAAAATAACAGAGACATTAAATCCAGTTCAGAGGAACAACCACCCTCCATTAGAACAATGCTCTCACCAAAGAACTCTGGCATGGAGCCTTAATTCAGGATACAGTTACTGAAGAATACCTGAAGACCACTTTTAAGTGCTGTACACCAAACTAAACCCAACCCCGCTTCCATTCTCTAGACAGATTCTCAGACAGCTGAGTGAGAGTCTCAAGCACACACTCAGTTGTCAGATTTGCCTTTGCCCACCTCAGCAAGGACAGAGCAGACGTGGCCAGTGCAGGTCAGACCCACCCCAAGCCCTGCCTGAGCCCCTCTGGCCCCCCTTCCCCCTGCTAAGGCTGACCCCAACAGGCTCCAGCCAGGCCCTTTAGGAGTTTGCTTTGTGCACCCTCCTGATCTAATGGGAATGAACCCTCCTCTGCCCGGGGCCCAGTGAGATTTTCCTGGACAAAATGCAATTTCTCATACAAAAGGCAGACACGGTTGTTTTGTTTGTGATTTTTTTCTAGTATTTGCCTTACACAGGTGATGTTCCTCACAACTCAGCACTATGATGCCAACAGCAGCAATACAGAAAACCCCTCTGGGACAGAGCAGCAGAAAAACCCACCTCCAGACTCACCAGAGAGATGACAGGAGCGCCCTCCCTGCGATGCCTGCTGAGCCAAGTGGAGCTGGCAGGGTGACCCATGGACGTTCTGTGTTCACCTTTCAACAGAGTCAATGCAGAAACAGAACAAATCTCTCTCGGTGTCGAGATGCCTTCAGGTGCACCTGGAGATGCTGCAGTGTCCTTCAGCAGCCAGAGCAGAACAGGGTTTCTACCGTGCTGTGAGAAATACAATTCAATCAGAAGAAAATAAAAGGAAGCACCTCTCCTTGTATTTTTATATTAAAAAAAATCATGCATTAGAATTTTTTTAAGCGTTCATTCTTGCTTTTATGCAAGTGTAAGTTACAAGGACTCAACTTCCAGCCTGAAATTGCAACAGCCCCTCAGGCTGACTGACCTCAGCCAGACCACCAGAATCACTGAATTGTGGAAGGGAAAGCTCATCCCATTCCAGCCCCACCCAGGGCACGGACACCTTCCACCAGATCCAGGGGCAGCCACAGCTTCTCTGGGGAACCTGTGCCAGGGTCCCGCCGCCCTCACAGGGAACAATTCCTTCCTGATATTTAATCTAAACCGGCCTCTGAGGCATAAACTGAAAAATCACAACTAATTCTTTATAGTAAACTAAAGACCATATACATTATGTATATTAGTATAGTATAGTATATAGTATATTATATAGTATACAATATAGTATATTAGAATACATTCCAAGTAGTATTTTAAAATATATAAGATAAATTTATTATTATATATTACATATACATATTTTATATATATATTAATATATTATTAATATATTTAGTAACACTGTGCTTATTACTTTTTTGCATATATTTAAACATTACAAATAAGAAACCTTCAAATAATCAGAGAATGAACTAGAAGAACTAACCCAAACAACAGAATAACAGCATTAAGAGCACAAATAAAGAAATGAACACAGACTCTAAAATAATATGTTCTCTTAAAATTGTGCCAAAAAAGCCAAAGCACACGTGAGAAAGAGAAAGGTGAAAAAATGAATTAAAAAAGACCCCCCCCAGGGCCTGGAGACCACCACCACTAAAAACTGACCGTGCGCAGAAAAAGATAAAGTAATTACTATTCCAAACGAAAATAACCAAGTTCAAAAAATAAATATGTACGAAGAAAGCCTGTAAGACATTATGCATATGTAAAACCTCAGAAAATAAGAAAGGGGGCAAATCCGGCCCGGAACTGCCCTGGGCTCGTTCGGTTCGGCTGAGGGGGCGACGTTCGGGGAAACTCGGCTGGGTTCGGCTGTTCGGCGATTTCCGTCAGCCGTCGGCTATTCTCAGCTGTTCGACAACACTCGGTGATTTTCGTCACTCTCCGGCTCTTTCCGATTGCTAAGAGCATTACGTCACTTTCGCCCCTCCCTGCCGCCATCTTTAGAAGGTCAGGCGCAGCGAGCCGCGCCGCCATCTTGGTTGTGTCACATTTAAGGACCCCATCGGTGTTTAACACAGACGCCTGACGAAAACGCCTACCCTGAACCCAGCTGCGTCTAGCTGAACCCACAGCGCGTGTCCGTACATCTGGAAACGCCACAGAAAATTGTCCCCGAGCGGCGCCGTGGTCGGGATTTTTATGCAGGCAGTTAGATAGACACACTAAAGGTCCTCTCATTTTCCCGCCCTTTTGGCCGCCCTCTTTAAAAGGTCAAGCGCCGCGAGCCGCGCCACCATCTTGGTTGTGGCACCCCCCCCAAATGTCCCCCTCGGCTGCTCGCACAGGCGCCGGACCACATCGCCTGCCCGAACACTGCCGTGGCGCCGCTCAGCCCCCATCCCGTGTCCACTCACCTGCGTACGCCGCGGAAAAAGCTCCCGGGCGGCTCCGTAGTCCAGGTCGCGCGCAGGGAGCCGGCTGCCACGTGTCCGGGTGCTCACATTTGTTTTCCGGCCTTTTTGGCCGTGATCTTTCGGCGCTCGGGCGGCAAAACGGCCCGGGGCTGCTACGGCGGAGACCTGCAGTACCGAAATTTATCCACGAGATGGCAGCATTGCCTTACAGATCACAGCCTGGGGGAGAGCTGCAGTACCGATCTTTATCCACAGGATGGCAGCATTGCCTTACAGATCGGCTCGGGGGAGAGCTGCAGTACCGCTCTGTGTCCACACGGTGGCACAGCTGCCGCAGGGAGCGGAGGCAGAAAAGAACGTGGCCAAAATTCCCCTTCCAAACATCCCCGAAAATAAAGGCCCCAAAAGACCCCCAACCACAACAACTACGACAACCCTGCCATCAACTGAGCCAAAATCAAAAAAGCCTTCATTTTAGGCTACACTTCAATATTTCTTCTATTTCTTAGTTGGATATTTCTGTTAATCATTACCATTTATCTATTATATCATGTACATTATATTCCATATATTTTACATATTGTAATATATGGAACATTTAATAATATTGATTGCATCTATTGATATAATTTTTTGTATTTTATAGTTCTCTTTTTGCTACTTTTTTTTCAATTTCTGTTTACTTCTTGATATTTTAAATTATATGAATTCATTAACCAAACACATCAGAACCACACTTAATTAGAATTGAAGGACCCTGGTTTTCTAAGGGGTAAATATTTAATCTTTATTAAAATAATAATCTCGATTTTGGGGAGGGGGGAATTGTTTGTGGGGGGTTTTGTTCTGGGTTTTTCTTGTTTGCTTAGTTTTGGATTTCTTGGCTAATTAACAAGGAGGTTCAGAGAGTTAGAAAATAAAAGGTTTAATTTTATTGCTACCTCTGAAAAACACCTGACCTCAAGTTACTCCTGGTAATACTGTGCATGGGGAGAATGAGACCTGAGAGGAAAAAAAGGGCACCACAGTCTTTACACCTTTCGCTGTTAAAGCTTTTTAATTTAGCAGATAATACAGAGGTTTTTTGCTAACTGCACTCTCAATTATTTCCAGACACCCAATGGACGTGGAGGTCATTTTTCAACTTCTTTCTTGCCAACAGCCAAACTTCCACCTACCCGGGGTAAGAAAGAGAATGGAGAAAAATAATAATAATAAAAAATGAACAAATAAAACATAAAAAACATGAGGAGGGAAAAATAGGATTAAAAAGTTAAAGGTTTCTGTGTAGAAGTCCACCAGAAGGGTGGTCAGTGTGCAGAGAATGGGAGGCTCCTGGAAAACAGAGAATGGTTGGTCTTTATTCATGTTATTCTTTATTCTTTTTATATTAAAGCATGGCAGAAATTATTTTAGTGTTCTTTCATGTCATTCTTTCCTGGTTTTCCTCTCCTTTAGGGCCAAACTTCCACCTACTCTGGGTAAGAAATAGAATTTTTAAAAGGAACAAAGAAAACATGAAAAAATAAAAATAAATAAAATTGAATAAAAATTAGGAAAAAGGTTTTAAAAATTAAAAATGCAAAAAAAAAAACCCCATGGAAATAAAATAAAAATCAAAAAAAACCTAAACGTAATATTAAAAAAAAGTTAAAAATTAAAAATAAATATAAAATCTTTTAAAGAACACAAAACAACAGCTGGACTGGGATAAGGCCTTCCAGGGGCTTTGCTTCCTACTGGCTCCATCCTTTTTTGCCAACTACCTGCAAGAGGAAAAACAACAGGGATAAAGTTTCAAACAGGATGTCCTTGGTTTGAGGCACTTCAAAATAAGATTTTTAACAAAATAAGTTGGCCAAGAAAGAGACTCAAAATCAAGATGTAAGTCTCACAGCTATATATAAAAAAAAAAAAAAGTGTCTCTGGTGTGCATAACTTGTCAGCCCCTCATGTTTTCAGTCCTTAAATTGATTTTTACCAAGGAGAACTCGACAGCTCCAGACACTTTGTGTCAATCCAGGAATACCCTCTACAGCCCAACTACACCCCACATGACAAATTTCAACTCCCCAGGACTTGTCCCATTCCCCCCACACCCAGACTGAGCAACAAGGCAGAGCAGCTCCAGGCCAAACACACCAACACCCGTGACACAGGACAGGACAAAAGGGGGGACACAACAGGGACAGAAATATCTGGGCAAGAAGAATGACCCTGAGGACCGAGAGAACTCGCAATGAGATGACCAAGGTCAGACCGATGGAGAGCTGACCAGGCTCAGAGAACCCTGCAGGAAGAAGATGCCAATGGGATCACTGATCCCAAGAAAGGCAGAGATGGATGCCCGAGAATCCTACGGTCAGAATCCTCCACTGAGCTGTGCACTTTTAGAAGACCTAATCTGCCAGAATGGATCACAGCAGGGCACAGCTGTGGATACAGCTCAGAACAAGACCTGGAAAGGCACCAGCCTGGATGGTTGTGGAGAGAGATGGATTCTGATGTGTGTCTGAGCACCTGAGTCAAAGTTCAATGATATCAGTGCCTGTCCAAGGAACAGGGAGATGTTAAGAACGATGCCTGGGGTTTCCAAAAGACCCCTTGAAGGGTTAAGGCAAAAGACACACAAAACAAAACACACAACAGACACAGAGTGCACAACAGACAAGTGACACGACATGCCCTAGGACTGCTCTGCCCTGCACACCTCAGCACTGTGAGACCTTCCCTTCACGTGCCCTAAAGGGGTCACATCTTGGACATCCCCATCTCCAAACCCGACCCAAAAATCCCTTCCGGTGACTCCCAACCCACACCCCACTTTCATCCCCTCTGTGGCTTTGAGCCCTTCACTTATCTCTGGGATGTCCAGGGATGAGAATCCACATCAGATGCCAAGGAAGGCTGTCTCTGCCTCAGGGAAATTCCTGCTGTCTCAGTCAGGTGCCATAAAGAAAACCAAACATCCATGGATGATCTCAGCAGGGCTGTTGGCAGGCGGGTGAGAGGATCTCAGTGTAATACAAGTGGACGACATGAAACACCCAAACAATAATGGAGGCTTAGAGTTACACCAGAAACAGCACTACCCTGACCACACAAATATATCAATTTTAGAAACAAAAACACAAACAAAAGTCCACCAAAAAAAGTACCAAGTCTTCGTACTTATAGCCAAGCTACCAAATATAATAAAGATAACCTAATGTCCATTCCCCTCAAAAAGCCTCCAAAATATAGACTCAGAACCCCCCCAACTTAAAGACCTGTCTCTAAACAAATAAGAAGCAGAAAACCCATGTCTTTTGACCTATATAAATTCATTAACCTATCAAAAATTAACAGCACCAAAACCAATTATTTCTACTCTAATAAACTCACAATATCTCAAAGCCATCAAAACAAACAAACCACCTAAATTCACACAAAACCAAGAGATTCATTTGAGTACAAACGATATCTCCTAAATTATCCATAACTATAAAACATGTACCATAGTCAAGCACACTAAAAAAACAACCCCCTATAATACAATAAACAATAATCTAATTATAAATTTTAATAAATCCTATAAAATTACCTACATCACACTGTGTCTAGGCCGCTAAAACAAACATAACACACTTGCCATGATAAAAGCCACCACTAAAAAAACCTCCCCCATACCTCACACCACAGCCTATTACACCACTGTAAACCTTTGAAAACATACCCTTGAAAAACACATTTTCCCTAAAAAGCAGTTCAACAACAAAACTCAGTTCAAAAATACTCTGGCCAACATGCAAACTATGAAACCCAACATGAAATAAATACACCATATTTCCCTCATCATGTGGCATCTACAAAATAAATAACACTACACAATAAAACATTAAAAACCACCTTAAAACCACAAAAAAGAAAAAACTAGCTCTGTCCAACCTGAATCCCTACATATAATACACAAAACCCCAATAATACACACCAGAAGCCTCTCAAAAAGAAGCTACTTAAATTAGTTCTACCTCAAATACAAAAAAATCCACTATAACATCATCTTTACTCAAAAACCAAGTTGCACACAATAAATAACACCAAAAAAGTCAAACAAAATGCTACATACTACCAAAGAACCCAATACTGAATAAAGAACACATAAACATACACAACTCATTAAAATTCTAGGTGAAAATGAGTTTCCTCCAGTTCAAACATAGAAAACTACAGAAGAGGAATTTTTTTTTTCGCAATTTCAACTTCTTTTATTTCCATAACTCCTTTTTTTTTCTAGGAGCACCAGGGAGGGATTACTAAGATAAAGCTGAAAAGGAAACAAAGCCCCCTCTATAAACCCACACTGGCTTACCTTCTGCTGATGCTCGGTATAAAGGCTTATCCCTCATTACCTCCCAAAGTGATGCTCCAAATCCACGTGCTCCCACCTTCACTCCATGAACCACGTCCAAGACCTCAGGATGAGCTCCTCACACCCCACGGCCGATACCAAACCGAGCTGAGGCTCCCCCTCTTAAACCGTCCCCGGCCAGAACCGCCCCTCATTATCCATTACAGCTCCCACTGTCCATTACAGCCTGGTCTGTCCCCTCCTCATCCTAGTGGCTCACACCTGTGGGGGAGTGGGGCCGGGGGGAACCGGAGCCGGGATCTCTGCCGGGGCCGGGGGGAGGCCGGGGCAGGGGATCGGGACCGGGGGAATCGGGGCCGGGGGAAAGCGGGGCCGGGGGGAACCGAGGGAGAGCGGAGCCCCCGGGCCCTCAGCGCGGGCGGGGCGGGGCCGGGGAACCGGGGCCGGGGGGGATCGAGGCCAGTGCCAGGGCCGGGGAACCGGGGCCGGGGGGAACCGGGGTCGGCGCTGAGGGAGGGGCGGAGCTCCCGGGCCCTCAGGGCGGGGCGGGGCGGGGCCGGGGCGGTTCTTGGGGCCCGCTGTCCAATCAGCGCTGCCCATGCCTGAGCGAGCCCGCCAATCGCGGGCCGGGCGGGGCTTCAAAAGGGTCCCGGAAGAGGCTTCTGGTTTTATGGCTCGGTGTGGAGCTCTCTGGGCGGTCTGTGGGGTGTCCCTGGGCTGTTTTAGTGCGGTAAGACTATCCTCATTTATTTCCCTGCAGGGTATGGTGTGTGGGACTGTATTGAGGTATACGTTATATGGTGGGTAGTAACAGGTGCAGCTGGGGTTGGGTTGAGAGCCCGTTGTTCCGTGCCTTGGTCGGAATTTGCCTTAGAATTGCACGACCTTTTCCTCTGGGCGGCTGGGAATATGCTGGGAGTATGAATATGCTGAGCCTTGGTGTTTTTGCAAGTGAGAGGGAGACACGTACTTTTGGGGTATGTTGTTTGGGGAAGGTACAGAACTTTGCCTACCTTGGTTTTTTCCCTTTAATCTCTTGCAGTGCATGGGTCTCGCTGGGGTCTGATGCTGAATGTATTAATTAGGCTTTAACTGGGACAGAACATGGCAGGAAGAAACAGTCTTTTGAGGTTGATTCATAAAGTAACTTGAATAATAAAATTTCTGTGGAAGTTACTATAGAATTTGTAAGAGGTACTTATTAGAAGAGGAGGCAGCTTTTGAGTAATGTGAGTTATTTCTGCTAGTTTAAGTTTTCCTTTTCAAGGTATTGGGCATCTGCAAGTTTGCCATAACTTGTGAAGTGCCAAGGCCTGAACAACAGGCCCTGAGCTCAAGTTGACCTGGAGATAAAGGTTTAAACCAGATGTTGTGTTTGCATCCCCTCAGTAGTGAAATAGCCAGGATCATTAGTGTTCTGGACTAGGTCAGTGCTCATTAGTGAAGCATGGCTTGACCTTCCTGCGTTCAGAGGCCGGACAGGGCCCCGAGATCAGTCCTGTGGCCTCGTTGGGAGATGCAGTGCCGAAGGCAGCTCTTGCGTGGCTCTTGAAGCCCTGGCCAGGCTTTGGGCACATCCAGGAGGAGGCTGAGCCCAGCTGTGCCTGCAGTGGGAGTTGCGTGAGCCCGTTCATTGCCCGCAACTGTGTGACCTGGGCCCTGTCCCGGCATGGCCAGAGCCTCTTTGCCTGATGGTGGACACACTCGTGGGAATTCCCAGTTCTCCAGGGCTGGGCTGTGACAGGGGATTCCCAGCTGCTGTGTGGCTATGGAGGGTGAGGAAGCCTCAGAGTCCCTGGTGTTGGACCTCAGTCCCTGTAGGTGATCTTGGGTAGCAGTGCTGAGGGACACTGCTGAGCTTCTCCTTGGGGGTTCTCTGCTGCTTTGAGTAGGGAGATGCACATTTCCATCTAGCTCAGGATTGCTTGGGCAAACGAACGGAGCCCTGGAAGGTCCTTGAATGTGTGGGGTTTTTCTCTAGTCCTGGCTTAGAGTAACCTTCTGTCCTAAAGGGATCGAGCAGCACTTGCTGCTGCTGGGAGACTTCAGTTCCTTTCCTTCCAAATGTTTGGAATGCTCTGTAGCTGATGTGCTGCTATCAACATGTGCAAGGTTCCTGTCTTTGCAGCATATTTTATCGTATTCCCCGTGAGATTGAATGTCCCTGCAGTGATTTGTGACCTGCTGAAATGTTAAAGCCAAGCGAGTGATAAGCTCATTGTTTTTCCAAATGTGTCCTTTTACCTCTGTTTTGCCTCCCCATTAATAGTAAAATAAGGCCATTCTCCCTGTTGGTGTCTGTGTCCATTCTCCTGCCACTGTGGACCGGAAAAACACTCGGTCACTGGTCACTGCCTGGAGTGGTGCAAGGAGAGATCCCAGGGCAGCCACCAAGTCTCCACTTGCTCCTTTTCCCTGGTGAGCTCCTTGGGGTGAGTGCAGTGATCCCTGAGGATGGAGAAGGGCTTGGAATGAGGGAAAAGACTTGGAGAAACCATTTTCCAGAAGGATGTGAGCCTGAAGGTTTGTCCGTTATCTGGTGCTTTTGTCCATCTCATGTGTTTTCTGTTTTTAATGATTGTTTAAGTTCGAGGACACTAATTTCAAAATGAAGAGGGCATTTCTAGGGCATATTTTTTTATGATTTTTATGCCTTTTTGTTTTGTGGAAAGAATTAATTTTGTTTTCATGTTTTGTCCTTCAGGACGTGCAGAAGCTCAGTTGACCCTCCCACACCGAGCAGTGCCAGTGCACAGCAGTGAAATGCATCAGTTGTTGTCTGAATGGATTAAACCTGTTGGTGCTGCTGTTGGTTCACTGTGAGGATTTGTTGTTCCTATGCACTTGGGGGGCTTTGGCCACGCTCGGGGGGATGTAAAATAAGCACTGGGGGCTGCTCTGGATATGTGTGCTCTGGACATGAGCACTGGGTTTGGCAGCGAGGCTGAAGGGTTTGTGAGAGCAGAGCAGGGAATGGACAAGTCAGCTCCAGCAGGGTGAGGTATATCTGCTTCTGCTTCCAGAAGCTTGTAATTTGTGGAAATTTTAAAGCCTGTGGCTGTAATTAGTAGTAATAATAGTGCCCTCTTTTATCTCTTAAGGTCCCTGGCCAACATGGAACAAGAACTGACCCAGAACTTGTTGGTGCCCTGGTAGAGAGAGAAGTAGCAAATGGTATTGAGAGAATTTCTGTGGGGATATGTGAGATCCTGGTGTTCCTGTGAGCTTAAGAAATGATCTGCAATGAAAAATATATTTTTTTTTTCTACAGGAGAATCTGATGTGGAACACGTGACCCAGATGACTTGATGTGACTTCTTGAAACCTTGAAATAAGGTGGTATTAATCTTTTTGGATAGAAGCAAAGCATTTGCAAGCACTTGGCAGAAGACTATGAAAGGTAAGTGACGGGCTAAGGACACGAGCAGGAAAACATCTGGGGCTGTGATTTGATTTCACAGAGGGTTATGGATTCCTGTCTCAAATGTCCATATGGCAGTGGAGCTGGATCTATATGCCCCGGTGGAGAGGCAGGGTTGTCCTGTGTTCCTGGCTTTCTAGAGGCTGGAGTGTTGCCCAAGGAAGAGCATCCTGGTTTTGCTGCTGTGTTCAGGCACCAGCAGCCAGGAGTTGTTTGGTGCCTCGTTCCAGAAGCAGCAGGAACCTGGATTTCTGTCTCTAGGATTGTCTTGCTGTCCAAGGCTAAAGGTGAGTAGCAAGGCAGCTCTGGGAGCTCTTGGAAATCAGGAGTGCCTGGTCTCTCATCTCCAGGTGCTGCTCAGGTAATTGCTCAGGTGTTCACTTAATGGTTCTTTGATGGCTTTGGACTTTCTGGTTGGAAGAAAAAGGGTCCTTTCCAGTCTCTGCCTTCTGTAATTCTGGGATCAGCCATTACTCTTTTCAGGCAGGCTAGATAGCCTCAGGAGTGGGCAGAGGAAGTGCTACCTGAAGTGTGGTTCCACAGGAGAGGGGAACAAGCTTTCTGCAGAGGTTCAAATGGCTTGTGACTTATAGAAGCACTGAGGTCTGAACAAGAGTCTTGAGCCAAAGCTGTCAGTGGCCTATTTTGGTACTGGACAGTCTTGATGGGGCCATTAAATCCAGTTTTTCCAAGAGCCTTTTCAGCGTATCTTTAGTGTATCTATCTTGACTGCCAGATTTCTACAAGAGAGGCCTCCTTGAGTTTGTCATGTGAGCAAAGGGTCCTTCACACAGTGGCTTTTCTGCATTGCACATTTAGTTACAGTCTCCACTCTGGAGGGAATTTTCATTTGGAGCCAGTTACTGCCTTTCTTAAAAGATTTGTTACATGGTCAGAGACTAAGCTTACCCTTAGAAGCACACCGTGACTGACAAGGCTATCTGTGGAGCATGTGCTATGTCCAGAGAGGATTCACTGACAGCTACTTGGGTTGTAGGAAGACAGCTGGTGACAGCTGGCAAGTTTATCCTTTTATCATCCTGGCCGTCAGTGCTCCTGTTCTTCCTTTAGTTCTGTTTCTTTGCATATCAGTTCTTCAGCTGTGCTGATGAAGTGCAGAGGATGAGTTTGCTCACTTTATTTCAGCCTCTCATAGATTCTAGTCCCATTAATGGGCCTGCCTGGCACAGACGAGAGGAGAGTTTGGTTAGGGTTTTTTTTGTCTTTTTTCTTGCCCCTCACCCTTTTGTAATTTGATTGATAGCAGGTAATTCTTCAGCTCAGTCTTCGCTCCTGATGCTACAGTGTCATGCTTGCTAGGGGAAGCTGCATGTAATGAATGCACATTGCATTCAGCTGTCAGGAGTAATTTTCCATCTGTCCATCTGTGGCACAAAATTAGAAGGCAGTCCTTCCAGCATGCGACTCTGCCCTGTATTTCCCCCAACCAAGTTATTCAGTCCACAAGTTACCAATTTTGTCATCTTCTCTCCTTTCTGCCAACAAAATACACATGAAAAAAGAACTGCCTGTAGGCCATAAAAGTGTACTTGCAAGTCATAATCAAAAGCTGAGCTTCCTGGTCTTTTCACAACTTTCTCGCTAAACTCGTTGGCTTCAATGACTCTCAGTTCTCTGTGAGAGAAGGAACCTATTAAAAGCCACACGGAAACATTAGCTAGCGAAGGCAGAAAAGCCTTTGCTACCCTCGGCCGCAGGTTTTGTTAACCCCTCCAAGCTGCAACCAGCATTACCGCATTTTGTGTGCCCCTGGTGTAAGACAGCCCCTTGTAGGTCATAAATCACCACGGGTGTCATCACAGAACAACCTTGCTGGCCCCGTTATTGTTATTAGGTCTAGAAAGATGAGTTGCTGACCTTTACCGAGCGCTATTTCTGTTGACTGCTAAAAACCTTCGGAACAAAGTTGCGTGTTCCTTGGCCGTGTGAGCCAGGCTCTAACTGCCTGTGAGCTTTCTGAATGTTAGCAAATCTTCAATGATCTCTCAAATGAGGGCCTAGTTTACTTTGCATATACTCTAAAGAAAGGTATGCTTCAGGTCCAGACTACCGGTACTAAATACTACCGGTTATTCCCATTGACACAGCTTCTGATTTGTCAATGGGAATAACACAACGGGAAAGCAAGCTCCCATGTAGAAAGAGGCATACCGCTGTTACCCATGACACAAACTGCCCACTGTTGGTGTGGGCAGCCCAGTGCTGGTCTATGCCGTAAAGAAGCTCATTAGGAATACAGTAGGGTGAGAACCTAGGCTTTGTATATTCCACAGGTTTCAGGATAACACTTGTCAAATGCCTCCTGTTCTGCCGTGCATCTCAATGCTTCTGATTATTACTTGCAAAGTTATTTTGCAGCAAAGCTTCCAACCTGTACCAAGCAGTACAGGATATACGGGTAAAGGAACTGCCGTAATTGTGCAAATTATGGAAGGAAATGCCACCTTTCTAAACCTGTTGTGAGGAATGGTGGCAGGAGGATTCTGGAGGGATTTGATGCTGATGTTCATGGGAAAGTTTTGAACCAGAAGCTTATGAAAGGTCCCCATATTTTCTCTCATTTTAGGGTTGAAGTATGAGGAAGTTGTATTGGCTTCAATCTGTCAGGGAAGTCCTAAATATTTCTTTGCTTACGGACATAGCTTAAGGTGCTGAGAGATGCAGTTGGCTAGGTGCACTGCCTCGGCTGTCGGGACACTCAGGGAAGCAGCGGAGAGGCAAAGCTTAGGCCTGGCGCTAGAAAGCCAGATGAGAACTGTACGAAGCGGAGTTCTTACTCAGCAGTTTAACCACTTGGTGCTGTAGACTAGTGAGTTACAGCACTCAGGAAATGCCTCTGTTTCTGTCCTGTCTATAAAGACAGGAAAAAAGTCTTTGCTTTCTTAAGGAACTTAGTGATGCCCCTTCCGCTTGCAATAAGAAGTATATGCATCAAAGAAATTGATTATGAGCTTGGCTCTGTATTAAAAGAGTTGAAGCCAAACCGTTGAGCCCACTGCTGCTCTCCACATCTGTGTTCATTGCTCTGATAATGAATAACAGTTGGGATAAAATATTTTTGATGAAGCAAAACACAAGTGTTTTCCTCTGCCTCTTTTTGTGAATGTTCTTGTAAGCCTACATATAGATCACCTTCCTTTGTTGTTTATTTTCTGGCACACAAGGGAGGAAAAAAAATCCGGTACTTGGTACGGGCACTCTTCAAAATTAAGACCAAGGCCTGCATTCTGATTTTAGGGCGATAACAGTAAATATCAAGTAACTGCATGAATTGAAAGAATAATTTCACATTAATAATAATATTATAGCTGAGATTGAAATTTGCCCTGTTAACTTTTAAATTACCAGCATGTGCATATTTACCTCAATTAGGAGCTTCAGATCATTCCTTCTGTTAAGCTTAATGCAAGGTCAGGGTTCTATCTGCAGTAGAAGTTTTTCCCAACCCTTTAGAAGCTGTACCGGGATCATTACGTGGCTGCCCTTGGCAAATGTCTGACTGTATTGTCAATTGCTATGTCCGGTCAGCCATACGATGAACGTTACCTGTGTTACGTGGGCCAAAATGCCACAGCAGAAGCCAAGGGCTACAGGTCTCCTGTTGAAGGAAGGAAGCTGGCTGCTCTCTGTTTGGCACAGTATCAATTTTATATGGGTTTGTGACAGACTGTAAACATGTTTTAACGCTTGGGATCTCCCTCCTAAAAGGAGGCATAATGGAATTAGTTTGCTATAGAACAAGAGAGTGGGACAGATTGTAGCAAGTGGGAAGAATAACAAGTTGGAAAAACAGACCATTCAGGAAAAAGTGAATCCCAGTCAGGAAAAGACAGACATACCGGTCAGGCCTCTATCAAGCTGTGGGAGTTTTACGTGGTACACAGGAATGTGTTGGAGTATTTAGGAAGGGTGCTTGAGGAGATCATCAACGATCATTATCATGACAGGAAAGCCATCACCTAGCCCTGGCCCGATAAATGTCAAATAGCCCTGATGAACTCTGTAACACAATGCAAAGTGAAATAGTGGGGTACCTAGCAGAAGATTACACTGGAGGAATGAGAAAAACGTCCTGCTACTGGTCTTTTGGCATTCCCGAATGTCTCCAGATGCTTGGTAATGTTGTTTCTTAGAATGAGAACTGTAGTTAGCTGGTGTGGGGACGCTTTGGCGGGAGTTTTGTACGTCTTTTGGCAACTCCACAGGGTAAACAACCCAGCCATGAAAACATGCAGCAATATCCCAGCTGGACAATGCCGGGGTGCTGTTGCCTTCCCATAGCATAGTGTTGGGCAATCCTACTCCTTTCAAATGCAAAACCCAAAAGTGAATTAATACAATAGTAGGTTTTGATCCTCCTAATAATAGATTTGCTCGAGAGATACTTAGCCTGTGAATCACTCTCACAGCGCACCAGATCCCCATAAGTTTTGCAGTTGCTTCTCCTTTTTGCCCCCCTCTGCCCCGGTCTCAGAATTTCAAGTGGTATCACCTCTTTCCAGATGGGGTAAGCTGAGTGCTGTGCAAAATAATAAACCACATTGTAAGATGCTGTGCTTGGTGAAGCAAGTGCTAAGGAGGAGGTGTGAATAAGGAACTGGTCTGGGTGAAGTGACTGTAGATTTTTTTCCACTTCTTCTGCAGTAGAGAGCTTTGAGACAGGTGCTGACAAAAAAAGTCCTACTGCTGAGGCCTTCCCCTTGGCTGGCAGTTTTGTGTAAGCTGGAGCTATCCCAGAGTATCGGGTTGCTTTATGCCATGAAAAGCTAGAACTCTGATCTGGAAAGAATTGGAACAGCCTGTGGAACGCTGTCAGACACACGATCGGATAGTGATTGCTAAGGAGAGGATGACCAGGTCTCAGATACCCGAGATCAGTATTGAGAAAACAAAGTTTGCAGCCATGGCAGCGGCTGTTGTCTCTTAAATGTTACCCTTTACAGGGCTTGGCATCCTTAGGTATAACGGAGATCGTTAGTCCTTCTTGTGGTGAGCGAGCAGGGCCAAAGGAGCTGAATACCTTGCACAAATCAGGGAATGGCTTCTCCTATTGCTGCCTTTGGATGTATGCGATTGCACGTACATCTGCGGACACGTGCCTTGTGCACACTCTGTTGCCTTCTGCCACCGTGATCTCAATGTTACGATAATTCCTGCTATGAGTAAAAAGACACAGAAAAGTTGCCTGTCAGCTATAAGAAGCAACAAAATTTGATTTGCTTGGCTCTGCTAGACCTAACTGAGAATAGGTTGGAAACTTTTTTTCAAAACACCTTTTATCAGAAAGCTGAATTTTCTACTAGATAGTTATTCTGTGATGAAGTGTAAGTTTTCTTTAGTAATTGAAAATATTGTAAAAATGGAAATATTTACCATCCAGGAAGAGTATTTTCCAAAGAATTACACTATTAGGACTATGAGCTGCCAAGATCAATAAACACACACACATATATGTATTTTTAGATAAGGTTGTATATGCTAAGAAATTGCCTGTGAGCTAATGGTAATTGAATTATGTTATTATTGCTTTAGGGTTTTACCCATACTGACTAGGGCAGAACTACAACTTTCCCTGCATATTCCAGGTTTATAGGCTTAGCTACTTGCTGCTGCAAGAGAACTACTATTGCCAACTGTTTAATTTTACCAAAGAAGTTGTAGCTATTTGACATAGAGGGCTGACAGATATAGGCTACTTGATGACACAAATGTCTTTAAAGTATTTCTCAGATTCCTTTTTTCTGTGAGGCTTTTTTTTTGTCTTGTGCTGCAGTAAAGAATATGCTTGAAAGCATTCTGCATCGCGGCTCTGGCTAGTTTGGCAGAAATGTGTCTCTTCCCGCATGCACACAGATTGGATCTGCCAGACGACTTGGCAGCTCAATACTAATGCCCATCGAATTGCAGCCTAGTATGGGAAACGTTTAAGTGTGAACATGCCGGTTATGAGTTTCTGCGCTTTCATGGGCAGCAACTTGGCGGTTTGTCTAAGGGTGTATGTGCGTGCATTTCTGTCTCTATGCCCTCAAAGACCTTTCTCTTTTACTTTTGCCCCCGAGTTCCCGTGAAAGAGACAGCCTGTGCATACTTTCACATGGTCATCGACCAAGCAACTTGGGAAGGCTCTGGTACTAACCGCTCCTCCCCTCGTTCTGTCTCTCTCCTATTCCTTTCCGACCCACATCTCCCACTTCTTCCTTCACCCAGCCCGGCGCTGGCGCCCGCTTCGTGCCGTCTCGCTCCCGCGGCCCCACCCGCAGCCCGCAGCGCCCGGCCCTCTCGGGCCCTAAAGTCCCTGGGCAGCTGTGAACGAGCCCGTGGCCCCGCCCCTTCTCCCGGCTTGTTCCACCATTGCCTCCCCAAATTCCATCTCCCCCTCTGAAGGAGTGAACGCGGAGCGGGGCGGACCTTGCAGCCGCGCCACTCGCGCCGCTTCTGTGCCTCCTGCGCCCCAGGAGAGCGGGCCGTGCCCGGCGGCGCCGGGGGCCGGGTCGGGGCCGGGTCAGGGCCGCCAGGAGGCACAGGGAGCTCTCGAAGAGAAGGACAGGCGGCGGCGAGCGGGGAGACGATCAGGCTTCCGCCGCTGGCCGCTCCCGAGCCCCTCCGTCCTTGCCCGCGTAGCCTGCGGCCCGTGGACACCATGACCGGCGAGATCGAGGATCTGAACAGCCGGGAGGCTCAGACCGTCTGTGACGGCCTGGGACGCTATGAGGACACGCTGCGGGGCGCCGTCCGGGACATCCATGTAGACATCCAGCTGTTCAAGCAGGGGGTAGGCCGGCAGGTGGAGGAGGTGCTGCGCCTCGCCAGCCCCCTGGCACACGCTGTCTCTGAGCTGCAGCAGGAGAACCTGCGCCTGCGGGTACAGCTGGAGCGCCTGTCTCGGCAGGTGGAGGTCCTGGGCCGGTCGGCGGGGCTGCCGCAGGACTGGGTGAACGAGGCGGCCATGGGGCCCGGCTCGCCGGAGCAAGGTTTGGCCGACGACACATTCTCCAGTCGTGCCAAGCTAGCGGTCGCTGGCCGGAGCCAAGTAAGCGGCCTGGGAGACGGCAGGAGGGAGGGCCAAGGGCATGCATAAGAGGATACTTCACGACTGTTGCCAGACTGCTTTGGCACGGGGTAACGTTTAAGGACACGGAGTTCCTCTTCTGCGACGCGGGGTCAGTGGTAGCTAAACTCGCACAGACGTAGTCAGTCATTCCTCCCAGTGATAAAACTTCCTGCAGTGTAACAGAACGTTGTAACGTGTGGCGCATAGAAACACCACTTAGTGGAAAGCTCATCTGGTACTGAGAT
This sequence comes from Zosterops lateralis, assembly GCF_965231275.1. Taxonomy (NCBI): domain Eukaryota; kingdom Metazoa; phylum Chordata; class Aves; order Passeriformes; family Zosteropidae; genus Zosterops; species Zosterops lateralis. The sequence goes on from NW_028154460.1 coordinate 41,333, forward strand.
GTTTTATGTAATCCTTTTTCAGTGTCTGTCTCTGCGAGAAGAGTTGAGAGTTCCTGTGCAAACCTTGATGCCAGGAGAGTACTACCGGACAGTACGCTGTGATTTGGGCACATAAAACCGGGGTACCAGAGACTTGGCTTTCACAGATGACAGCTTGTTTAGACAGCTTGTTTAGGTCCTCTTGGTTAAGCATGTCTTGAGGGGGGTTTAAGACTGTTGAAGCTTAAAAAACTGGTCTGCGGTCTATGCAGACTTGGGGTTAAAAAGTAAAAGCTTGGAAATTAAATTCACTAGAATTGGGAATGAGCAGAGTCTGTATTGCATTCCTGCCCTCTTCATTCCTACTGACCCGTGAATGCGGACATTGGGCTTCCTACCTCTGGGTAAAAGGTAAAGCTGCCGTTTGATACATTGTAGAAACTGCCACTTTTCCCCCCATGTGAAAAAGGTAAACACCATCCATACAATTTATAGACTGCTTCCTTTCTGTTCTGCAGAGCTATCCACGCTTGCTTATATTGCAAGGAATAGGTGTAAGCTGGGTGATACGGAAGGGACAAGGGATTGTTGTTTCCCCGTTCCATTTCACGGTCTAGTATACTTCCCAGTATGGAGAATCTCGCGTCAATGTTACGGTAATGTCCAGCTCTAGGTATCCGTGTCCATGTTAAAGCTCAGTATGAGCTTTTGTTTGTGTGAGTACCCTCCTGCTTTGCTTTGAGGGTTCAGGGAAGATCAATTAGGTGCTGATCGTTATTCAGTGCCCTCCCAACAATTTAGGTTGGAGAAGTTCCCAAGTTAGCAGAGCTGACCAAAAGGGAATTTCAGTACTGAGAACTATGGGAGGTGCCGCTACAGCTATACACACCAAATTTGTGCAGTGAAAACATGAATTTGTGGGTCAGGTTCTGATGTGGCTGCACACAAATGGCAAAAGAGCGAGCTTTGGTTGCTGTGCCAGTCACCTGCGTTCTCTGTAATGAACACTGTTCCTTCAGTTGATTCCAGTTTCTGGTTATATGACCAAAACATTTCAAATGGAATAACATAAATGGCACTGTGTATGTTTTCAGAAACACGAATATCTATGGTAAAACTGATGATACTTTTATCTTAGTAAATACTTCTACGTAAGTGTGAGATATGAGAAGCAAATAATACTGACCTGGAAATAGCAGCAAACCAAGACGAGCTCTTTTGCTCCCGAAAAGATTTATCAGTTGAATTCCTTTTTACTGTGTGGTTGATGCAGCATTAATTAGATACTGGAGATTCTGAGCATCTTTGGTATCTGAACCATTATTTTCTAATATTGCTAGATTTTTTCATGGTAATTTAACTGGGGGGGAAAAAATGAATCCAGGGAGTTCCAAGCATAGTTCAGAAGTAAGGACACAAATCTCCATTTAATTTTAATCTGGGCAGTTTCTGCTATGATGTCCTCGAAAGCTGTTATACAGTGGTCTAAAAGCTGGTTTAGGTGGAATTTTAAACGGCCATTAGCTGTTCTGATTTGGAGGTGAGTCTTCCTGTTGGTTTGATACCAGCCTTCAATTCAGCTCTCTTAACTAGACCAGAATCTTGAGAGCTGCTTCCACAAAGGTGGAAAATAGGAGATATTTGAAGAGTTAGTTTTGAAAATCTGGATCGTGGAGCCATACCTGAGCTACTGAGCACTTACAAAAGAAGAGTTTTGATATCTTTTTTGTTGTTCTTGATCTGATTTTACATTTTGGCAGGAGCTTTGCAAGTTATGATATTTCCGTAGTTTTTGTGATTGAGTGTGATGCCTTTGTTAAGAGGGAGGACTAAAAGTACTTTAAGGGTGTTCTGTTTTAAAACCGTCAGAGAAGTTTCTGTCTGTTGGACAGACGGCTGCAGAGAGTCTGCCTGCAGTGGTCAAAGCTGCAGAGAGAGAGAGATAGCTGGCTATGACCACCTATGAAGATCTAAACGAGTATTTCCCATTGGCTCCCTGGTGACCCAATGGCACCCAGCAGTTAGTCAGCCTGTGAGTAACTGCATAAGACGTGACTCAGGTGTACATAATGACCTACGTATTTCCAGCAAAGATAAGCTTAGAGAGCTGGAGTTGTTCAGCCTGGAGAAGAGAAGGCTTCAGGGAGACTTCATTGCGACCTTTGAGTACTTTAGGGGGCTTACAAAAAGGGGGGTGAGGGACTTGTTTTTGTACAGGCAGATAGCAACAGGACGAGGGGCAATGGTTTTAAACTGAAAGAGGGTGGGTTAGATTGGTTGTTAGGAAGAAACTGTTCATTCAGAGGGTGGTGAAGCACAGGTTGCCCAGGGAAGTTGTGGATGACCCATCCCTGTCAGTGTTTGAGGCCAGAATGGGCTCCCGAGCAACCCGATCTGATGCGTGGAATCCCTGTGCGTGGCAAGGGGTTGAAACAGGGTGATCTTTACTATCCCTTCTGACCCAAACCTTTCTGTGGATGTACTTCTCCTAGATAAACAGCATTTCTAGAGCCGATGACTTTTATTGTGACCCTTGTGGTAGCTGGTGGTTTTATGAAAGACACTGAATGACTGAAATCTCTCATTTGAGAGAGTAGTATCATTTGTGTCTGTCATCCTTCTAGAAATTGACCTTGTTGTGGACAAAATCTTGAAGACATAACAGACATGCACCTTAGAGGTTCAGCGAGGAAATAAGTGCTATTTCTTTTGTTTCTAATCTTGTGATCTGGCGCTTACTTTTTCTGAACGTGTTGAGTTTTTGCCACTGGCTTGCAATAATTGCGGCTTCCGGTTATGGATCTCCAAAGTATAACTTCTTTGCAGCAAAGAAGGAATTCCAGCAGCCCTACAACTATGGAAAGTCTTATCATCCATTACATGGAGATCTGAGCTACACAGAGATTAGTTCTGCAAGCAGGCTTGGATAAGGCATCTGAAATATTAGTGTTCACTTTCTTTTCTTCAACTTGACCAGTTCTTCGTGTTGTTGTCACATGAGTTGTACAAATGAGTGCTTTTTATTATGAAGTACAAATATATGTAGTTATCACTCTGCTATTTATAATCTATGTGACCACCCCTGATAGAAGTGTTGCTAAACACATGGGTTTGTCAGAATCTTGGCATCTCCAAAGTGGATTTTGAAAGTACTTCAGCCTGACACCACTAAATGCACATCAGAATCTGATCCCACTGTTCTGTCAGCACGTGGGCCTTCTTCCCCATCCTCCAGCCTGGTATCAGTTTATCTTTTGGCACCGTTAGCCAAACCATAGCGGTCGGGTTTGCATGAAATAAGGTAATGCAGGACTTGTCATTGCATTAGAAAGCCAGTGCAGTGTGTAGAATGCTGCGTGACCTTTGCAATGACTATGTCGTTTGACGATTTTACTCACCCACACCTCCCCAGCTTATAAAAGTAGATTGATGTTTACAGCCTGCACAGGCATTCTTCACATTCAGGTCATAATGGCTGACATGAATGGCTAAACGGTTCTAACTGTATACCATGGGTAGATTCTAGGGAGCTGCATTAGCTATGCTTTACATTTCAGTTGTGAATATGGGCAATAATTGTTGACTGGGATCTCAATTGCGCTAAATGCAGCAATAAAAGCTCTGAAGTCCTGACTCTGCATGGTTTCTATAACTAGTATTTGTTGTAATTCTCTCAATCCTGGCAGCTAGTGATAACTGAATGTATTCTCACACAGTACCATTTTCTTGATAAATACAAAAGTTTCAAAATAGTTGGGTTTTTTCCAGAATTTAAAACATGTTGATGCAACTACACAATCAATGAGACTTTTTGTGAACTGCGTGTTGGAGAATTTCTCACTACTAATTGTAGCTCCTGCTTCTTGGAAACTTAACTGCAGTAGTCATGCATCCGTGAAGCAGTTTTCTTCTTCCTTTAGTTATGCAGCCAAAAATTGCGCAGTTTCTCGTGGTTTAATGTTCCGCTTCAACCCCCCAAAAACCCCCAGCCCAGCCAGCCAAAAAACTCAAACAAAACCCAAAAAACAAAACGGCAACTTCCCACTAAACCCACGAAAAAATTCCTGGCTGATTTTTCTGGAATTATATTGACAGACATTATGAGGAAAATTTATGCTTTTCCCAGGAAAAAAAAGTTATCCTTTCAGAAGTTACAGATTATAATATAATATGTAATGTGCTAGGACTGGAATTACTTTGTAATGCTTGTACAATATGTTTTCACAGTGTAATTTCTTTCTGCAGCAAATAGAAAAAAAAATGCAGAGCAGTATTCCAGGCAATCTCAATCAATTTCTCCACTGTTACACAAGGTCTTCTGTTTATCACCATCACAGTGGATGGTGATACCTTTATCTAATAAAAGATAACACCTCCTAGGTGCTTGGGGTCTGTTAAGGACAAGTGTGTGAAGATTGATTTAAGTTATGCATTGCCAATGTTTTGTATGCAGCCTTGGCTCCTGGGGTTAGGTAATTGTTCCTTTCTTATTTTGAGGTCACTTGCATGAGGAAGATCTGTTCTTGGCAGGTGTTTCTGGATACTCTTCTCACTTTTGTTGCCGTTTGAAATTTAGTTGCCGTGTCTGTTGTCTGTTCTGACAGAGCGTAGACCTGGATGACCACCAGAAACCTGAGTTTAGAAGAGTGTTTAGTTCTTCCATCATTGAAAATGGGCATCGATCTTCATCATCAGGTAGGAACAGGGCATGAAATGAAGCATCACTGCCTGTAAAGTACACGATCTTGTCAGTCATAGAGCAAATCTCACATTTGGGAAGGGTTAGAATTTGCTGTAGTTTCAGGATGGATATTGTCCTGTGGCGCCGACACTTTATTTCATAATTTCGAGTTTAATGTTAAAACTTTGGCTTTACTGTAAAGCATGTGCTATAATGTTTCATAAATTAGAGGCTATTACTGCTGCATTAACTTGAGACACGAGTGATAAGGCCTGCTATGCTGGGTGCCATTGTAGTCTTGCATCCAAAACATCTTGCAAGTCACCCCTCCGCTTCCATCATCCGTCAGCGGAGGAAGGACTTAACCATCTCCAGTTTAGAGAGTCATACAGTGTTTCGAAAAACCATGAAAAGAACAAAAATGCTGCTTCCTTAACAGGGGCAGGAGATTGGGAGCGAGGGCTGCGCAGAGGAAGAGAAGCTCACTGAATGCAAATGCTAGTATATTAATGATCTATAGACATTGTTCCTGCTGAGATTCACGTAGAGTAAGTTTGATAGCTGCTAGGATCACTTGCACTAGGGTTGTTTCTGCTACATAGATGGTACAATGTTTCACAGGGGATTAAATCCAATGATTTGTAAAATGTTGCCTGGACATTGGCTTGTAACTTTGTTACAAATCTGCAAGCAAATTTTCTGCCTCTCTCCCGTTTTTTATTCAGGTCAGGCAAAAGTCACTCGTGAACTGACCTGTTTTCAGATGTCGGAACCTTCTTCCCCTGAAGCCCATGCCCCTGCAGTCACCTTACAGATGCCCCACCTTCCTGTTACTGCAGTAACCAGGACATCTGAGAAGTTTTCAGGAGAGAACATCCGTCCAACAGGAACAACTAATACATCTTCTTGCCTGCTGGGACAGGGCAAGAGCACAAATACAGTGGGAGTGAAGTCTTCCAACCAGCCAGGTAAGAGAGAAAAATAACATGCTGAAGCTGCATCCTGCTTCCTTTCTTCAACTGGTGCTGTGAATATTGTTCTGTGACCTAGTGGTAACTATGAAACCTTGCTTTTATGGCTAAATATCCCATTGTGGGACACTCCAGTTTGGAATACTGTGGGTCCTAGCTGGAGCTTTCGGCTGTAATGCCACATCCGCAGACAATTTTTGTGCCTAATGTAGTTGAGTTTTGCGTGAAGCAGATACTGCGGCATACTGACTGAATTCAGTAAGTTACCGAATCTCTTAAACGTGCCCAGCTCTTTTAATGAAATTTGTAGACATTTTTAGTGCTTTGAGACTGGAGGCCCTGTGAGAAGTTAGGCAGCTATTTGGCTAAGAGGTTCCAATAGTCATCTGGAGGAAGGAATGACTGACAGCAGTCTGACACATATAAACACATCAGTGATTGCAGAATCTTAGTTCAATTGAAATTGAGTTTTTAAAAAAATATTTCACATTGAAGCCATTCATCCTTGGCTGTGACACTTACAAATTGGACTTTATATATGGGTCAGAAATTATAGCAGGATACCAGATGGGATTGCTAGCAAGAGATAGGGATTATCTGCAGATGATTCTTTTAATTTTTATCTTACTAAAGCTGAGAATGTAGCAAACACTTCCTTTCTCCTTTTTTGTGCTGATAAAGTGAAGGACTGGAATTCAATTACAATGAAAACAATGGATTCATCTGCCACTGGAGGTGACTGTTCCAATCTGCATGCCCTTATGCAACAAAAATTGAGAGTGATTCCATGCCCTTTAGGGGTTCAAACCTGAGCGTGTAGTTTTCATTTTTAAGTAGCTCCAGCTGCTTTGGAACACATTCTGCCACATTTGCTCTTTCTGCATGTCTCTAGCAGCCAGAAAGCGCTGTAAAGCGCTCTTTTGCCCGAGAAAAGCAACACTCTGGGGGACCCCTGTAACTTTGCTTGCAGCAGCACCTTGGTGTGTTTTCTGTGTTCTCCAAGTGAAAATAAGCCTGTCCGGAGCCCGTGGTAGCTCCAGCTGCTTTGGAACACATTCTGCCACACTTGCTCTTTCTGCATGTCTCTAGCAGCCAGAAAGCGCTGTAAAGCGCTCTTTTCTCGAGAAAAGCAACACTCTGGGGGACCCCTGTAACTTTGCTTGCAGCAGCACCTTGGTGTGTTTTCTGTGTTCTCCAAGTGAAAATAAGCCTGTCCGGAGCCCGTGGTAGCTCCAGCTGCTTTGGAACACATTCTGCCACACTTGCTCTTTCTGCATGTCTCTAGCAGCCAGAAAGCGCTGTAAAGCGCTCTTTTCTCGAGAAAAGCAACACTCTGGGGGACCCCTGTAACTTTGCTTGCAGCAGCACCTTGGTGTGTTTTCTGTGTTCTCCAAGTGAAAATAAGCCTGTCCGGAGCCCGTGGTAGCTCCAGCTGCTTTGGAACACATTCTGCCACACTTGCTCTTTCTGCATGTCTCTAGCAGCCAGAAAGCGCTGTAAAGCGCTCTTTTCTCGAGAAAAGCAACACTCTGGGGGACCCCTGTAACTTTGCTTGCAGCAGCACCTTGGTGTGTTTTCTGTGTTCTCCAAGTGAAAATAAGCCTGTCCGGAGCCCGTGGTAGCTCCAGCTGCTTTGGAACACATTCTGCCACACTTGCTCTTTCTGCATGTCTCTAGCAGCCAGAAAGCGCTGTAAAGCGCTCTTTTCTCGAGAAAAGCAACACTCTGGGGGACCCCTGTAACTTTGCTTGCAGCAGCACCTTGGTGTGTTTTCTGTGTTCTCCAAGTGAAAATAAGCCTGTCCGGAGCCCGTGGTAGCTCCAGCTGCTTTGGAACACATTCTGCCACACTTGCTCTTTCTGCATGTCTCTAGCAGCCAGAAAGCGCTGTAAAGCGCTCTTTTCTCGAGAAAAGCAACACTCTGGGGGACCCCTGTAACTTTGCTTGCAGCAGCACCTTGGTGTGTTTTCTGTGTTCTCCAAGTGAAAATAAGCCTGTCCGGAGCCCGTGGTAGCTCCAGCTGCTTTGGAACACATTCTGCCACACTTGCTCTTTCTGCATGTCTCTAGCAGCCAGAAAGCGCTGTAAAGCGCTCTTTTCTCGAGAAAAGCAACACTCTGGGGGACCCCTGTAACTTTGCTTGCAGCAGCACCTTGGTGTGTTTTCTGTGTTCTCCAAGTGAAAATAAGCCTGTCCGGAGCCCGTGGTAGCTCCAGCTGCTTTGGAACACATTCTGCCACACTTGCTCTTTCTGCATGTCTCTAGCAGCCAGAAAGCGCTGTAAAGCGCTCTTTTCTCGAGAAAAGCAACACTCTGGGGGACCCCTGTAACTTTGCTTGCAGCAGCACCTTGGTGTGTTTTCTGTGTTCTCCAAGTGAAAAGAAGCCTGTCCGGAGCCCGTGGTAGCTCCAGCTGCTTTGGAACACATTCTGCCACACTTGCTCTTTCTGCATGTCTCTAGCAGCCAGAAAGCGCTGTAAAGCGCTCTTTTCTCGAGAAAAGCAACACTCTGGGGGACCCCTGTAACTTTGCTTGCAGCAGCACCTTGGTGTGTTTTCTGTGTTCTCCAAGTGAAAATAAGCCTGTCCGGAGCCCGTGGTAGCTCCAGCTGCTTTGGAACACATTCTGCCACACTTGCTCTTTCTGCATGTCTCTAGCAGCCAGAAAGCGCTGTAAAGCGCTCTTTTCTCGAGAAAAGCAACACTCTGGGGGACCCCTGTAACTTTGCTTGCAGCAGCACCTTGGTGTGTTTTCTGTGTTCTCCAAGTGAAAAGAAGCCTGTCCGGAGCCCGTGGTAGCTCCAGCTGCTTTGGAACACATTCTGCCACACTTGCTCTTTCTGCATGTCTCTAGCAGCCAGAAAGCGCTGTAAAGCGCTCTTTTCTCGAGAAAAGCAACACTCTGGGGGACCCCTGTAACTTTGCTTGCAGCAGCACCTTGGTGTGTTTTCTGTGTTCTCCAAGTGAAAATAAGCCTGTCCGGAGCCCGTGGTAGCTCCAGCTGCTTTGGAACACATTCTGCCACACTTGCTCTTTCTGCATGTCTCTAGCAGCCAGAAAGCGCTGTAAAGCGCTCTTTTCTCGAGAAAAGCAACACTCTGGGGGACCCCTGTAACTTTGCTTGCAGCAGCACCTTGGTGTGTTTTCTGTGTTCTCCAAGTGAAAATAAGCCTGTCCGGAGCCCGTGGTAGCTCCAGCTGCTTTGGAACACATTCTGCCACACTTGCTCTTTCTGCATGTCTCTAGCAGCCAGAAAGCGCTGTAAAGCGCTCTTTTCTCGAGAAAAGCAACACTCTGGGGGACCCCTGTAACTTTGCTTGCAGCAGCACCTTGGTGTGTTTTCTGTGTTCTCCAAGTGAAAAGAAGCCTGTCCGGAGCCCGTGGTAGCTCCAGCTGCTTTGGAACACATTCTGCCACACTTGCTCTTTCTGCATGTCTCTAGCAGCCAGAAAGCGCTGTAAAGCGCTCTTTTCTCGAGAAAAGCAACACTCTGGGGGACCCCTGTAACTTTGCTTGCAGCAGCACCTTGGTGTGTTTTCTGTGTTCTCCAAGTGAAAATAAGCCTGTCCGGAGCCCGTGGTAGCTCCAGCTGCTTTGGAACACATTCTGCCACACTTGCTCTTTCTGCATGTCTCTAGCAGCCAGAAAGCGCTGTAAAGCGCTCTTTTCTCGAGAAAAGCAACACTCTGGGGGACCCCTGTAACTTTGCTTGCAGCAGCACCTTGGTGTGTTTTCTGTGTTCTCCAAGTGAAAAGAAGCCTGTCCGGAGCCCGTGGTAGCTCCAGCTGCTTTGGAACACATTCTGCCACACTTGCTCTTTCTGCATGTCTCTAGCAGCCAGAAAGCGCTGTAAAGCGCTCTTTTCTCGAGAAAAGCAACACTCTGGGGGACCCCTGTAACTTTGCTTGCAGCAGCACCTTGGTGTGTTTTCTGTGTTCTCCAAGTGAAAATAAGCCTGTCCGGAGCCCGTGGTAGCTCCAGCTGCTTTGGAACACATTCTGCCACACTTGCTCTTTCTGCATGTCTCTAGCAGCCAGAAAGCGCTGTAAAGCGCTCTTTTCTCGAGAAAAGCAACACTCTGGGGGACCCCTGTAACTTTGCTTGCAGCAGCACCTTGGTGTGTTTTCTGTGTTCTCCAAGTGAAAATAAGCCTGTCCGGAGCCCGTGGTAGCTCCAGCTGCTTTGGAACACATTCTGCCACACTTGCTCTTTCTGCATGTCTCTAGCAGCCAGAAAGCGCTGTAAAGCGCTCTTTTCTCGAGAAAAGCAACACTCTGGGGGACCCCTGTAACTTTGCTTGCAGCAGCACCTTGGTGTGTTTTCTGTGTTCTCCAAGTGAAAAGAAGCCTGTCCGGAGCCCGTGGTAGCTCCAGCTGCTTTGGAACACATTCTGCCACACTTGCTCTTTCTGCATGTCTCTAGCAGCCAGAAAGCGCTGTAAAGCGCTCTTTTCTCGAGAAAAGCAACACTCTGGGGGACCCCTGTAACTTTGCTTGCAGCAGCACCTTGGTGTGTTTTCTGTGTTCTCCAAGTGAAAATAAGCCTGTCCGGAGCCCGTGGTAGCTCCAGCTGCTTTGGAACACATTCTGCCACACTTGCTCTTTCTGCATGTCTCTAGCAGCCAGAAAGCGCTGTAAAGCGCTCTTTTCTCGAGAAAAGCAACACTCTGGGGGACCCCTGTAACTTTGCTTGCAGCAGCACCTTGGTGTGTTTTCTGTGTTCTCCAAGTGAAAATAAGCCTGTCCGGAGCCCGTGGTAGCTCCAGCTGCTTTGGAACACATTCTGCCACACTTGCTCTTTCTGCATGTCTCTAGCAGCCAGAAAGCGCTGTAAAGCGCTCTTTTCTCGAGAAAAGCAACACTCTGGGGGACCCCTGTAACTTTGCTTGCAGCAGCACCTTGGTGTGTTTTCTGTGTTCTCCAAGTGAAAAGAAGCCTGTCCGGAGCCCGTGGTAGCTCCAGCTGCTTTGGAACACATTCTGCCACACTTGCTCTTTCTGCATGTCTCTAGCAGCCAGAAAGCGCTGTAAAGCGCTCTTTTCTCGAGAAAAGCAACACTCTGGGGGACCCCTGTAACTTTGCTTGCAGCAGCACCTTGGTGTGTTTTCTGTGTTCTCCAAGTGAAAATAAGCCTGTCCGGAGCCCGTGGTAGCTCCAGCTGCTTTGGAACACATTCTGCCACACTTGCTCTTTCTGCATGTCTCTAGCAGCCAGAAAGCGCTGTAAAGCGCTCTTTTCTCGAGAAAAGCAACACTCTGGGGGACCCCTGTAACTTTGCTTGCAGCAGCACCTTGGTGTGTTTTCTGTGTTCTCCAAGTGAAAATAAGCCTGTCCGGAGCCCGTGGTAGCTCCAGCTGCTTTGGAACACATTCTGCCACACTTGCTCTTTCTGCATGTCTCTAGC